>NC_056741.1:1840677546-1840847546 GCF_019279795.1 Protopterus annectens
AGATGGTACATAACTTTTTTGTATTAGGGAGAAAGGATACTTGCATGGTACAGTTAATAGAACAAATTATGTCATTAAATGGTGTATACTATCTCAAAAAATAGGCTTAAAATAGTAATGAACCAAAAATAAGAGCCAGCAACCATGAGCTGTGTGTGGAATTTATTGAAATACAAGAAATAGTAATGCCCATTGTGTGGGAACACGTGTAAAGAACCAGAACTGGAAATCATGTGTTAGTTTTTGTCCAGTCTGCAGGAACCAAATGTGCAGGTCCTTTTGAAATAGTAGAAAAAACAAATGATGTAAAATACAGAATTATACAGACTAGTAAGAGATGACCAGAACTAGCAGATGTGGGGAAAAAGGAAAACTGACTTCTGTGTCTACAGTGCAGGCAGATGGCATAGAATCTAAACCTCAAGGGCAAATATTCAAGTTCCTATTAGAAAACAAATCTTTTCAGAACTAGGTAGTAGAAGAGAGCTGATTCAGTGCAATACTTAAGACTATTCCTGGGGCAAATGTTAATTTAAAACTATACAGGTTACCAGAGTCACAGGAAAAAGGTTATGCAAAAGGAAGTAGAAAATGGCCAAGATGTGGAAACAAAGGAGCCCAAAAGTGAATGGTACAGACCCAGAGTATTATCCCAAAGCATGATTTAACTCTCACGGAATGATTTTAGGAAGATGAACAGTATTTAAAAATTTGACAACAATACAACAATGATACAAAGGATTGGAAAGATTAGATTCTTAACCACACTGGTCTTACAAATGAATGCTGGCAGATATGCAATGACTGCAGCTAAAGAAAAGACATTTTTTTCATAACAGAAGACCTACTTAATTATATTGCCATTCCTTTCAAGTAACATAGTGGTCCTGTGACCTTTTAGAGATGAATAAACTGAGTACTGAAACCCATGTTAAATATGTTACTACTTACATAGACAATGGTATAACATACTCTGTGGATTAGGAATAGTTGTACTAGACTTTCTGAGACAAACAAGGTTAGTTGTCAATGCCTCCAAGAGTAAGTCAGGCATAACAGAGGTAAATAATTTAGGTTATAAAATAGATAAAGGGGATTCTTAGGCCTCAGGGAGGAAACAAAAAGGTCTGGAAACTATGAGAAATTATCCTGTTTCTGGCACAGAGAAGTCTGAGGGCATTTTTGGAGTTATCTGGGTGCTGTCAAAAATGTATTCCATTTTACTTTAAAAGCATGTCCTCTACAATATTTAACCAAGCAGTAAAATGTCTCTTAACTCATTCATGCCTATAGCACCCTTTTTTGAATACTTCCATTTCACATCCAAAGCACCTTATGGCATCCTGGACTTTTTATTTGGGGGGGGGGTCTGCTATCTTTAACTAAGTGACTTACTAGCTAATAATAGGCTGTACTAGAAATTGAAATGAGTTGTTAACAGAATTACACTAAGTTTATTAATCTAGGATGTTCTGCAGTAAATTAAATTAATCAGTATTTGCCACTTATTGTCACTTATTATTCATATTTATGTTCATATTTTTATAACTGAGTATATTACATATCATTGAGAGGTATGGCGAGATATGTCATGGTGGGAGAAATGAAAATTTATTGTCACTGTCCACTGATATTACACTATACCTCGGATAATTCTAGTTGTTTGTTAGCAATTATGAAAATAAACAATATTTCCATGTGTACCTAATACTTCAAAAAACAAGTGACTTACAAACTGTTGCATGATATCAGGTGAAGAAAACTGTCTTTTGTATTTATACTGTAAGTCACACATCTTGACAGTTATTCAGTGTTACGTATTTTGCTAGTTATACATTTACTCATGCTTTCTTATTTCTGTAAATATCTCATTGCACTCTTACAGGAATTTATTTTTGTCATGTGAAAGCTTACTCCTGGTTAATAAAAATAGTTGAACAATATATGCCTACGTTGTACAGTTTCCAAGATATGATAATTTAAAACAATGAGTGAGAAGGTCACACAGAAAAACAATCAGTAAAAGCTAAATGAAAAGCTGGAACTTCCAATGAGTGACCTCTCAAACCTCTTGATTCAGAGGCACATGGGATATATGCAAATGTCCCTTATGAACACCAGGTGTTTCAGCTAATTGGCAATTCTGAATGCCCATGACTTGTTACATTGTTTTAATAGACAATTTCAGGCCAATAAAGCCAAACCCCACTAGCTGTGGATATGCATATTTCGGCCTTGTTATGACCTCATCAGCATCCATTAAAACGATGAAACAAGTCATGGGCATTCAAAATTGCCAGTTAGCTGAAACACCTGATGTTCATAGGGGTCATTTGCATATATCCCATGTGCCTCTGATTCAAGAGGATTGAGAGGTCACTCATTGGAAGTTCCAGCTTGGCTAGTGTTTTCATTTAGTTTTTAAAGATAAGACAATTTGTGAAAATTTAGTAAAAATATAATTTGGGGTTTGTGTGCATTATATTATAGTACATATGAAAATACAATGAAGGCACTGACTATTATCACTGTAAGTAATACTTTTTACTGTTAACACTGCTATTTTTACAGTTTTTATAGCTTTACTGCTTGCAAAATATTTACATTTGTTTTCTTATGCTTTTTAAGTTTATTTTTCAGAAAGTGCTCTGGAATGCAAGATGTGTGTAGGCTGCTGGAGGTGTGACATTCCACCACATAGGTGTTAATGAGTTAAGGTGACGTGTATGCTAGAGGCAAAAAGTACTTTTAATTAGCTGAAGAAAATACCATGTTTAGAACCTATTGCATTCTCTCTTTCTGGATTTCAGCAGGCCTTATCAATATACATACTAATACATTAGCGACAGGCCTACGGTCAGTTTTGCCACATATCATTGATGAGGAAAGAACAACTCGTGTTTTTTGAGTCGAAAATTGATTAGTGTAGAAACCAGATATTCCACTACTGAGAGGGAACACTTGGCAATCAGTTGGGCATTGCCTTTAACTAAAGTATTACATTCTTAGAAGCTCTAGCCAACATATTTTATCTTCCCAGAACTGCTAAAATCCTCCTGCTATAGTCTAAGTGCTGTGTTTTGGTCACTTTTTAAATGTCAAACAAACAGCCAGTTTTGGCCAGCTGTGTAAATGTTATGGTCATTAAACTGAGTGGGAGTGGGGGAGGATTTCTGTAGTTCTGGAAAGATAAACACGATTGGCTGCAGCTTTAGGTGTTTCCAGCTTTTTCTTTTTCATTATTTATATTGCATAAGTAGTCAGCTGTTATTATTTTTAAGACTCTTTGAAGCTAAAACTCGCCTGACCCTATTACCAAACAAAGCATTTGGACTCCATTTTGCACTCAGGGAAGTGCACTTAGACTACTGGCTTTTGAGCTGCCAAATCCTACTGTAAGCTTGGCCTTAGAAGCTCTTACCAGTTTTATTTCATATATATTTTGCAATATCAGTGCTGCAATAGGTAGCACACTCTCATTTGTGCACAAGGCTGTGGGTTCTATTCCCACACCAGGTAGATTAACTACTGACACTTCAGTCCAGCATAAGGGGGTGGAGTGCTTCACTCCTGATTGTGTGTCATCCTTCAGATGAGATGTTAAATCAAGGTCCCATCTGCTTAAGTTGGTGGTAACTCGGGTGGATGTAAAAGATTCCACATCACCATCAAAAAGAGTAAGGGTCCTTTATTAAAATTCATAATGTACATTATATAGATTATATACAACATATAAAGATTATTTACATTTATAACTGTTTTACATATTTTCCTCTTTTTTTAATCCTTTTGACTTCCCCCACTCCTTTTCTGCAATCAAAATTTTATTTTTTTCAAACTTTCTGACAATATTCACTTTCCATTAAATCTTATTTCATTCATTCTTCCATTCCAAATAATCCATACTATGCAAAACAACTTCTTGGCTACTTTATCTACTTCATTCTGTTTCCCATTTTCATAGTACCTATATTCTATCATGTCCCTATTTAGATTTGTTACACTTTTCAATCCCTTTATACATTCCTTTTTACATATTTTTTCCATAGTTGATTTACTCTTTCACATTTCAAAAATACATGGTCAGTAGTTTCTACTTCCCCAAAATAGGTACAAACTCTTTCTCCTATCTTCTTGTATGGCATATTTGGCTTTACTGGAAGCTTATTTATGGATAATCTCCACAGAAAATTTGTACATTCAAAATATCTTTCACATTTATTCATTCTTACTTTTATAGCTTTTATTTTTCTTTCTTCCACATGCCTCCATGGAAAAATATAATATAATTTATTCATTATATTTTCATACTATTCCTTCGTATTTATTTCTATATTACTTATATCAGTCTTTCATAACAATATTTTCTCAATATATTTTCATTTTGGTGCTTGTAATTCCTTTATTTCTTTTTAAGTTTCTAAGTTTCTTCCAAATTTAATGATAAACAAGGTGGAAAAGTGCCAATCCAAAAACCAATAGACATAAAAACAGCACTTTTAAATAACAAGCAGGTTTGATTCCGAATAATGACACTTTAATCACAAAAGGAAAAAAATAAAATCAAAAAAAGCTTTAACTTTTTCACCACATTTTCATCACCTTTGGACTTCCTCAGATGTATAAAACAACTGGCGGTAACCCTTTATATACACAAGTACGTGTATATTTTAGGAGATGAAAGTAAGTACAGTAGGGTGTCCAGAAATTAAATTAATTTGGCTTATAAAACGATTGATTTACATATTAAGGATTTAATGCTTGAGGGCACTATAGACTTGCAAACCTACCGTTATTTGAGTATGGACAAGCGCAGAATACCTTCCATTTTTGGCATACTAAAAGTACATAAAAATTTAGTTAAACCCCCAATGCAGCCTATTGTTTCAACCTGTGGTTCTAGGACCTATCCTATTGCTAAGTTTTTAGATTTTAAATTGAAAAATATATGGGTGGGGGATTTCAGTAACCTTAAGGACTCCTGGGATTTTTTTAAGAATGGTAAAATCAGGTTTGTTCCAAGATGAAATTATTTTTGTAACAATAGATGTGGTAGATATATTTTTAGTTATTCCACATAATGTTGGTATGAAGTGGTTTGAGGAAGTCCTCTCTAACAAAGGTACCTTTACACAGAATGAATTTCTTACTTGTCAAGAACTTACAGAAATAGTACTAAAAAATAATTTTATTTATTTTGAGGGGGAATTTTTCCAGCAGATTAGTTGGGTAGCCAAGGGCGCATGTTGTGCCCTTGCTTATGCTAACATTATTCTCTGTATATGGGAAAACTACCATTTGTATTAATATTAATTTCACTCAGTATATTGGGTATCCTTGGAAGAGCCTTAAGATAGCTGGCAGGAGTGTCTGGTGGAAGTCATAACTATCTTATAGTCTGGGCAGAAGGGGGCATAGCTAGTAAACCTGTGGCAGCCTTTCCCAGGTGTGTGTGTGTGTGTGTGTGTGTGTGTGTGTGTGTGTGTGTGTGTGTGTGTGTGTGTGTGTGTGTGTGTGTGTGTGTGTGTGTGTGTGTGTGTGTGTGTGTGTGTGTGTGTGTGTGTGTGTGTGTGTGTGTGTGTGTGTGTGTGTGTACATCAAATCTGAAAGAGTGTGTATGTCAGCTACTTAGGCAGGAACATGAAGCCCTGGTTGGACCAAGAGGGTGCTGGAGGTCTTGGCTTTGACACTCAGCTGAGATCTCGACTCTATAGCTGTGCCAGTGGGGAGTCTTACTGGGGATCTGGAGAAAGGGAGAAACCAACCCTGGACTGACTGTGTTCTCTGTGCGCTGTTAAGGGAAATTGCACTTGATGCAGAGAGCTGCATCTGGAAGTACTGTGTGTGTGTCTGTTATCCTCCTAGTGAACGGTCCCCACAAGTGCCAATGGTGAGGACTGAGGCTCCTTGATTACTGGCCCAGAGGTGGAGGGTCATCACATTATTTATGAGATCAAATATGATAAAATAAATTTTCTAGATGTTACTATTCAGAAGGTACTGGAGATTAGGGGATTAGGGGATTTAAGTCCACCATTTATCCTAAAGAGGCATTCTCTAACTCCTACCTATTTTACACCAGTGCTCACCCCTTCTCATAAAGAAAGAGTAGTGTTAAGGGTCAGTTTGTTGGAATTAGTAAAATGGTATCTGAAGAGCAGGATTTCTTAGATGAATGTGGAGTTGCAAAGAACATGATTATCAAAAGAAGATATCCTTGTAATTTGATTAAAAATATAAGAAATGAAGTGGTGGCTGGTAGAAGTAGTAGATTTGTGCCCATTCTTGGAAAGGAAAATAATATGGAAGGTGAGGTAAATGAAACGTTATTAAATAAAACTGACCCTGGTATGGACTTGGGTGATTTTAGGGATGCCTTTGTGACTAGTTTCAGTGGTGATGTTGGGATTATTAGAACTATTATCACCAAAAAATGGATGCAGTTCTGTAAGTTGTCTGAACTAGAGAGGATTTTTAAAACACCCCTGAAATTTATTTTCTAGAGAGGATTGAGTCTGAAGGACATATTTGAGAGAAGTACTGTTCACAATATCAAGAATAGTTAGAAGAGAGCTGGCACCTACAGGTGTGGTTGCTGCTCTTACTGCCCCATTATTTTAGAAGGGAGTGAAGTTTTTATACCATGTTGGGGGAAACAAATATTGTGGAAAACTTATTCCAACTGTAACATGTTTGGGTGGTCTGTGTTGCTATATGTGATATATGTGCAGCCTTTTATGTAGGGAAAATGGAGAGAAAGTTAACAAATAGAATTTACAAACACAACTATGATATCAAGAATGGAAATGAAAGGAATGCCTTATTCAAACATACCCTAGTATGTTTGGGAGCTAGGTTTAGGTGTTTTGTCATAGAGGAACTTCCAATTGCTATGGGAGGGGGACCCTGGGAGACTACAATAGACTATAAGGAATTATACTGGCAGTTTGGTCTTGAGGCTAACAAAACCCCTGGGCTGAATGAAAATGTTTCTTTAGCCCCTATTTAAAAATGAGGTCTGCTGGATTGTGACAAAGTGATTATGTAATTTTTTTTATTT
Source organism: Protopterus annectens (assembly GCF_019279795.1). Classification (NCBI taxonomy): domain Eukaryota; kingdom Metazoa; phylum Chordata; order Ceratodontiformes; family Protopteridae; genus Protopterus; species Protopterus annectens. Next base: position 1,840,684,607 of record NC_056741.1, read on the forward strand.
TTATTTTAGACACATACTGGTTTTTAAAAAACGTTTTTATCATTTTACCTATTACTCTTTCATCCCTTTTAAATAATTTTCATGTTATGGTCATTTGTTATGTACATTTGCACCACTTGATGGAGCTTTGGCTTCAACTTATTCAGTTTGATTTGCATAGCTTTTTAAATTTTAGAGAAGCTTATTTTATATATTTATTGGTTGCCATATAAAAATATCCTTATCTTAGTCTTGTTTTTTTTATATTTTGGTGTACTAATTGTGAAATGAATGGGTGAAGTTTGATTTTATTTTTTATGTATTTTTTGAATGATTAATTGCTGTACTTTATTGGTTAGGGAATTGTGGTACTTGTGTATCTAAAGAGTTATCAGCAGTTGTTTTTTACATCTGATGAATTCTGAAGGTGATGTAAACTCGATGAAAAAGTTAAAACATTTAGGATTTTATTTTTTTCCTTTTATGATTAAAGTGACTTTATTTGGACTCGAACTTGCTTGTTATTTAAAAGTGCTGCTTTTACTTTATCTCCCAAATTTCTTTATACTTTTATCTTTACTGTAAATGTTTTATCTTTTTCCTCATATCAATACTTTATACCAATTCAATGATGTTATGTGCACAATTGGATTTATTAAACTCAATCCCCCTTCCTTTTTCCTAACATAGAGTTCCTCTTTTAATTGGATTTAATTTTGAGCCTCCATATAAAAATAAACAACACAGACAGTAATTCTTTCTCAAATTCAGTTGGTATCATAAACATACTTTGCTAGATGTGCTATCTTACCTAATATCACTGAGTTTAGTAAATATACTTTTTTATATGTAAATCTGAATATTCTCCAGAGTATACAAATATGTCTTATTTTTGTGTATTACATTATTCCCCTGTGTTAACATCTGTTGTTCATTACCAAATTTTATTCCCCAAATCCCTTATTTCTTCTTTATTAAATTGAATACCACCTATTTTGCCTGAAAATCCCAGTTCTTTACGCAAACCCAATACCCTTAATTCCTTACTAAGTGTCTTAATAGCTGTTTTCATGTATTCTTCATGTTTTACAATTAATACTAAATTGCCCATGTGACTATATGAGATAGTGCCAGCTATGCCAGAGAGGGCATGGCAGTGCATGCATAACATATGCCAGCATGGCTAGGTGGAGTTTTGTAAAGAATTTTATGTAATTTGTATAGCAAACTGATTTGTACAGATGCTTGTGTGAAAAATGTATTTGTAAAGCTGCTTGTGTTAAAAATGTATTAACAGTGGGTCCTGCTGTACAGGAAAGAAATATGTATTTATATCAGACTGCACTGTTGTAATTGAGGAAATGTATATATGTTAACAGAGGATGCTGGAAGGGAATGGGTTAAGCTCAGCTCAGCTTACCTTAAGAAAAATAGCCAGAAATTAAATGACTTGGTTTACGCCAGAAAGATTTTATCTCGCAGGCCTGAATGCAGCTAGAGACACAATGTCTGGAAAAGATTTGGCTATTATTGCCCATAGTGACAAATTAATTGCTACTGTGGGGTGCCAGAGAATGGCTGGTTAGTCTCTGCAAGGAAGGATGAATGTATTGAAATTGTTTTACAGTCTTTGGATGCCTTAGCAAAGTCTTAGGCATGTATTGTGACACATCTATGCTAGATCTTGGTTCAGGTTCTAGTCGGGGGGGGGGTAGTGTGGGATCCCCAGAATCAGGTGACCAGATGTGATGTCATTCCATAGCCAGTACTGAAATTGTATTTAGATATAAGTGAGAGATATGATAGTGACACTTAGCACTCTGTTACTGGAAATGACAACAAGACTATTCATCTTGCCTTGCTCTAGCAAGTAAGTAGGAAACAGTAATTCTTCAGTCAGTTAAGAAAATACTGAGAGTAGATAAATATTGTTTTTCTGTATCTGTCTGAGTCCTTCGCCTGTGTTATTTTTTATATTTCCTGTGAATTGGAACTCTGGTGTTTACTGTAAATAGATATTCAGTATTTACATGCTTTCTATTTTATTATTTATTATTAGATATATCTATACCTTTTATTGTGGCCGGTATTTTAAAAAAATGTTTATCCTTTGAGAGGAATTGCATTTATTTGGTGGCACTGTGGGCTTCATGCTCCTAAAAGTCTTGCCGCTTAGCCAAACATTCCCATTCATATAAGTATTAATTTTACTGAGAGTAACTGGGTAACTTGGTAAGAACATTAAAGTAGCTGGCTGGTGGCAGTGAATCTACCTTATAGTCTGAGTGAAGGTGGTATAGCGGGTAAATCTGTGACAGCCTTTCCCATGTGTGTGTGTGTGTGTGTGTGTGTGTGTGTGTGTGTGTGTGTGTGTGTGTGTGTGTGTGTGTGTGTGTGAAAATCAAATCTCAAAGAATGTGTGTGTGTGTGTGTGTGTGTGTGTGTGTCAGCTACTTGGAACAGGGACATAGAGCACTTTTTTCTGCAGAAAGAAAAGTGAAGTCCGAGCCCCAGGTCTGGAGTGTGCTTCCTGTGTGCTCTTAAGAGAAATTGTACTTGGTGTAGAGCTCTGCATCTGAAAATACTGTGTGTATCCATTTTGTTCTAAGTGAACATTCCTCACCAGTGTCAGTGGTCAGGATTGAGGCTCCTTGATTACTGGCCCAGAGAAGGGATGTCAAAGTCCACAAAAGAAAACATTATTGGAAGCTGAATTTCCTCTGCTGTGCAATATTTAGCTTCATTCACTGTTACATTTACTTCATGAACAGTCACATTGTCACATTCATGATTAATGCAAATAAGATATTACTTGCTGAACATCCCTACTTTATACCACTTTTTATTTCTGTTTTCTCACTCAACCAGCCATTAACCACTAATCTTACTGTGCTTTTATTATACACTGAAATTAAAATATTAATTATTTTTTATTTATATTATAGTCTTTTAAAATTTCCCATAATATGTCATGTTGTATCTTATCAAATGCTTTACTTACATCCCCTATTAAAATTTTGGATTCTACCTGTCTATCTGTCACATCTTCTACCATTTCTCTTATAAACATTAAAAGTTCTTGACTCCCTTTCCCTTTTATTCCAAAAATTATTTCATTCAATAACTTATTTACTTTACTTTCTATTCTAGTTTGATTACTTTCATAAATATTTTATAGTCAACATTATTTAGCACTATTGGTCTCCCTTTTTTATATTTGTTCTCTCTCCTTTCTTACATATGAATTCCATTGCACCCATACATATTCTTTCATCTTTTACCCTTTCCTCTAACCATTCATTTAATACCTTCAAAAAGCATAATTTTGCAATTCTTGCATATTTCTATTTATTTTATTTTATTTATTTTACATTTGTTAACCGGGAAGGTCCAACTGGATATATGTCCATTTTCAGTGGAGGCCCAGGGAGAAAAGCTCCATACAGTAGATATAAGACAGAACAGTATAATACAATGTAAAATACAATAGAGAAATACAATCCAGAGAAATTTTTACATATTTACATAATGAAACCATTCCACTATTAGTATAATTCAAGATAGAGGTTATACAATATAATTGTAGGTCATTTTCCAAGTTCCCAGCCCAACATTCAAAAGGTTCATATATATTTGTGTTTCTTTGTAGGTTACATAAAATACGTTCTAGATTTCACTTAAACACATGTTAGTACAGAGTAATATAGGTTAGGACTCAGAGACACTGCTAAGAGACCCTAATTGGGTGCACAGTAGTAAAGTGTGGGGAATTAGTCAGGGGTAGAGCAAGGACAGAGCCATCGCAAAGTGAAGTGTTGAGTAAGTTTTTTTTTAACTTGGGTTGGAGAGGGTTGTAAGGCTAGTTCTGTTGGAAGAGAGTTCCAGACTTTACCAAATGAGTTCATAAACAGAGCTTCCCCAGCTGAGTTGTTCGCTTTTAAGGTGAATGCTAACATTTTGTTAGAGGATCGACGAGTTTTAAGGTTATGGTAGGGGGTGATGAGAGTTTTAATATCGGGTGTCCGTTCTGGCTGGTAGAGAATCTTGTGGGTGGTTATTAGTTGGTTAGTTAGTAGAAGGTTAGGTAGATCAAGCCAGCTTAGTAGTTTGAGGTTGTGGCAATGATGGGTCCTATAGGCAGAGGCGGTGGCAAATCTGGCAATGTGATTATAGCAGGTTGTGAGCTTGTTCAGGGAGGTTTTACTCAGGTTGGTGAATAAGGGGGATGCATAGAGAAGTGTGGATAGGAGATGAGTGTGAGCAAGAACAGTTCTGGCTAGAGGAGTTAAGAAGGGTTTGATTCTATGTAGAGAGCCAAGTTTTTTATTTACTGATTTGATGGTGTGGTCGATATGGAAGTCAAAATTTAGGTTGTTGTCAACTATAACGCCTAGTAGTTTGGTTACGAGGTCTGGTGAGATAATAGTGCCATTGTTAGATGTAATGAAGAAGGTTAGAGAGGAGGTCTTATGAGATGGGGAGAACAGCAGCAGTTTGTTTTTTTGGGGGTTTAGTATGAGACGGCGATAAAGGAGCCAATTTCAACTATGCTAAATGTGTTTTGAGATAGTGTTAGTAGTTCTTCTGGGGTTGTAGCAGAACAGATTAGGATTAAGTTGTCTGCATATTGAATACAGGTAGTGTCTGGTATTACTTTATGCAAGTCATTAATGAATATGGAAAATAGGAGGGGCCCTAAGATGGATCCTTGGGGGACTCCAAGTGTTATAGGTAAGAGGGTAGATAAGTTATCTTTCCACAGGACTGCCTGTTGTCTACCTCCCAGATATGACTTAAACCATTGTATAGCATGGGTGTCTAGGGAGATTTTGTCTAGGGTTTGAAGGAGAAGTTGATGGTTTACCATGTCAAAAGCTTTGAAAAGATCTAGGAAGATGGCTGAGGAGAGTTTATTGCTATTATGGTTATGATTTATGGCATTGGTGAAGGATAGTAGGGCAGTGGTGGTACTGTGGTTTGGTCTGAAGCCATGTTAAGAATTTGACAGGTGATTGCTATCAAGAAGATAGGGTAGGAGTTGTTTTTGGATAAATTTTTGCAGGATTTTGGCTATAGGAGAGAGTATTGCTATGGGTCTGTAGTTTGAGAGGTCAGTGCAACTGCCTCCCTTGTGGAGTGGAATGATATGGGATACCTTCCAGGTAGTGGGAATAGTAGCTTCAGATATGGATTGGTTGATCATAATGGATATAGGGTAGGCTATAGCATCTGCTGCTTTTTGTAGGTAGTTAGCTGGTAGGAGATCAGCGGCAAGGGTAGTTGGTTTTAAGTAAGGATAAATGAAGTTGAGACTGGTTGAAATTTGAAGGTAGTTTGGGTAATGGGTGTAGAGACTGAGGGATTTGGTGCACTGGGGGATAAGTTATTGGCTAAGTTTTGGATAGTTTCTGTAAAGAAGCTATTGAAGGAGTTGGCTAGCTCTGCTGGGAAATGTTAGTTGTAAGTTGAGGGGACAGGGGTGGTAGATAATCCTGGATGGAGCAGTGTGTTTAGAGTTGCCCATAATTTATTTGGTTTGTTCTGGTGTTTTTGCTGTAGGTTGTGATATTATTTTTTTTCCTGTCAGTTGTGACAGATATTTTGTGTCATTCCTTAACTGTCTATAATGGAGTTGATCTGTGAGGTTTTTTGAGGCACGCCAAGTGGCCCAAGCTTTATTTCTTAGTAAGATGTTTTGCCTAATTGCAGCTGTAAGCTATGGGGTACTTTTGGTTTTAGTTCTAATGGTATGAGCTGGAGCGTGGCTGTCTAGGATGGATAAGAATTTAATATCAAATATTCAGTTCCATTTAAACCTGCAGCAGCTTCCAGATTCACTGTCATTAAAACCTTTTTTACTTCTATCACTGTAATATTTTTTCCATCAGCTCCTTATCTTTTTCAGTTAAATGTTTAAATTCCATTTATGTCTCTCTATAGTTTCATGTTTGAAAACTGTTTTCATAATATGTTTTTTATTACCTGCATTATTTCTGTGTATTGACTACATTTCCTTTCTCACCTCTTAGCTGTCTTATTATTCTTTTATTTTCATTTGCTGTCTTGCTTAGGTAAGGTGCTACTTCCTCCCTTTTCCCTGTAAAAAATATCTTTGCTTTAATATCATCCTTTTGATTTTTTTCTCGATTCATTTCATATAACTTTTGTCTTTTTCTATACATTTTTCTTTGTTACTTAATATATCTTTAAAGAAAGGCTTGATAACTGATATCCATATATTTGCAACTATTTTATATTCTTTTTTATCGTTTGCCATTCTAAAACCTCTTTTTTATAATTTTATTTTAAACTTATCCACTAACTTGTCCAGTCCTTGTAAAACCTTCTCTTATCTATATGATCTAACCATAATTGAATAATTACTTTTCTTACATAATAATGCAATTTTGTTTCATGTATTCTTTTGATGCCTCCACCTATTTTTATATACCCTTCTTTTTCTTGACTCTCTAACTAGAGTGCTACATGATCCAAAAACCACATTATTTTATTCCTTTATGTAATACTTTTAAACTATCCAATACTGTAAAATAATTGATTTCTATTCTGAAATTACTCCTTTTATATGTCTAATGTTTTTGTTCCATAAAAACATCTTCCCACTTTTAAATATTTCCAAAATGATTTTGGCATCTGCCCCTTCTTTTTTCATATGCCTTACATCACAGTTAAAATCTCCCACTAATATTATTTGAATATTAACGCTAACATAATCAAGAATTTTTCTAAACATAATCTCCCTTTTCCTTCTGTAGAACACATGTATACAGTACAATTCTGTATACTTGATCCTTCAAATTTATATGCAATATTAACATTCTTCCCAATATTACTAATGCATAATCAAAAAATTCTATAATTTCTTTACTTAAAATTGCTATACCTGAGCATTTTTCTTCTCCTATATTCCACATAACTTTACTTTCCCATAGTTCATTTCCTTGTGCTCTCTCTCTCCTTCTGTTAAAATTCTTATGTCTATTAATATTATGAAATCCATATCCAGCACTCTAGACAATTCTATCACCCCCAATCTTCTTTTTACATTCTTTATGCTATTCACATTTATAGCCAAGATTATCACTTTATGTTGAACATTTTATTTTTATCCTTTTCCTTTTCCTTTCTTATTTTCTCCTATACTTATATTTTTAAATTTACATTTTCTTTCACTGTTTTCCTGATAGAATTCTTTTTGCTTTTGATTCTAACTCACTTATCTTCTCCATTATCACTCAAATTACTTATTTGTTCTTCTTTTTCTTCCCTTGTGTATTTCTTTACCTCCACCATTATATCTTCCTCCTTTTTATTTTCATTGTGTTGCTTCTGTTATCTACTAAAGCATTCTCTTTTACTTGCTCTTCCTTCCATTCCTGTGTGTCTTTCCCCTTTACATCACAAATCCATCCACGAATGTCTGATTTTTTCACATTTTATACATTTTTGTCCACATTTTTGTTTTGCTTCATGACCAGTTTTACCACAAATAAAACATTTTCGTTTATCATAATAACTGATTAAATGGCCGTTTATACCACAAAAGAGACATGTCTGTGGTTGTTCCCAGTATTTTACAAACCCCCCCCCCCATTTCCCTCCACATTGATTATGCCAGGTACATGTAATATCTTTCCATTTTGCATTTGCAAAAATTAACTCCACATTCTCATCCCCCAGTTTATAAACCTCTGATGTCATAAATCTTTGTACTGTCCATTACATCTCTGTACACAGTTTCTAAACAGTCTTTTAGAATGTGTTTTTCTACAGCTGTACAAAATTGCATATACATTCTCTTCTTTTTCTCTCTGTTGAATGCTTGTATGATATATAAGTTCTGACGACTATGATTTCTTTTTTTCATATTGTTCTAACAATTTCTCCATATACTGTATTTCTTTAAAAAATGTCACAAAAAGAGTCTTTAGTAATGCAAATAAATGCTCTTAGAGATAACACTATCACATATTTTATACCTATCCAGTTCTTTTTCCATCTTGCTGCTTATTCTTACACAATGTTTCCTTTTCACTTCCGCTTTCTTTTCATCTTTTTTCTCCCTCTCTTACAGTTTGCACATATGATTTTTTTCTTTTCTCTCTTTATTTCTTGTACTTCCTATTTTGTATTCTTTCCATTATTTTGCCTGAAATTGCTTTTTGACTTTCTTGTTTGCTTTGTTCAATTAAGTCTTTTAGATTCACATCCTGCAGACCTCCTGACTGGAGGGTTGTAGTAATGCATTCCACCTGTGATTCTCCTTCACCCTCAAACAATTTTTGCTGAAATAACATCTCCATATCCTGTGTAAATTCGCACTCCTCCTCCTCCTCCTCTTGTATTCCTTCTTGTATCACCATACCCTCCTTCTTCCTCCACTCCTCTGTTTTTGTGACATCCTTCTTCATAAATAAACTTTCTTATGAAGGCTCAGTTGCCCTTACCCTTGCTTCACACTCCTTCTGTCTGCTTCCACTATCACTTGCACTGTTCTCCTCCATACTGATGCTTTCTTCTCCAAGCTGGCTTTGCATCAGGACCTGAAGCAGGAAGCTTAACTGAAAATCATGTCCGTGTGCACCAAAGGGTAGAAGTTCGCCAATGCCCTGGCCAAATTTCCCCTAGTAGTATAAATACCACCTCAGGTCTCCCCTGAAAAGTGGCTAGTAGTCTAGTGGAGTTACCCTTGCCAACAAAGGATACATAGATAAATAGGTACATACATCCAGAGATATCAGATAGAAAGACAGACATATAGGCAGATAGATAAAATATTTGGCCTAGGAAGCTCCTCCAATTCTCATATCCTCTGCTCATTTTACTGGGCACTGACAGATCAAACTGGAAAAGCTCTTCTTTTGGTGGTCAGTGCTTGAGTTAGCCTCTGTTTCACACATTTTCTGGCTTTTATTACATTTCTGTAACTTGTCTCATTTTATATAGAAAGTACAGTTGTTTGTAACTTTAACTTAGTCTGGTACCAGACTTGCAATTAGACTCACACTAGTTAAAGTGTTGTGATTTACTGCACAATCTGTGTTCCAAATGGTGTTTTTATATCAAAAATGAAGTTAAAAGCATGCATTTTCTGGATTTGACTACACATTTAAACTGCAACTACAGTCACCTTCATTTTGATACCTTTGTTTCTGCTTTTATCACACTTTTACATAAAACGTTACATTTGATTAAATTCTAGCCTGGTCTGGTATCACAGACTTGTAGTTTAGATTCACAGTAGTAAGAGTATTATGAATTGTGATTACTGCACATCTGCAAGTCAGATGATATCACAAATACTTAATTTAGAGACCGCAACCTCTTCTGCAACATATACAGTACCATTTGGATGAGATGAAAGGTTAATATTGGCGGCTCAAGATAGTGGTCTACGTACATGCTGGTTTACCAAGTCCATCAAACCTGTGGGAGAAACAGACAAATGTAGGTTTTGTAAAACCGAACTGGAAACAGTCGCACACCTCATTGCTGGTTGTGACATACTAATGGCAGGAGGATTGTATACTGAAAGGAGCAATAACGTGGCGAGACTGTTGCACCGGGGACTGTGCAACTGTGCAACCATTATGTTTTTGAAGTGGCTGAAAAGCACTGGAAACATGAGTCACAAAGCATCATAGAAAATGGTGAAGTCTGTATCAGTAAATACTGTGGGAAGAAATAGCCAGGCTTGTATAGGCCCTATGGCAGATAGCCTAGTACCAACCTATGAACCTATGAACATGGGAACATCCATTACCAACAATTCAAAAGATAGATGCTAGAAAACCAGATATAGTGGTTCAAGAAAAGAAGACAAGAGTAGCATTGATCAGCGAAATCACCACACCCAGTGACTACAGTGTCCTGCACAGAGAGAGACATAAAGTTATAAAATATCAGGATCTGCAAGCAGAAATGAGAGCAATGTGATAGAAAGATACCCAAATAGTTCCAATAGTAGTAGGAGCAACGGGGTCTTTTAAAAAAAGTCTAAAATCTTATTTAGATACGCTACCAATACATGTAACTCTGTACGAACTGCAGAAGGAGTCGTTACTGGGCACATTGTGAGTGCTGTGAAGAGCACTTTTGGCTGACATCAAAGAGTGAAACAATACTAATTTCATGAACTTTAATTGTACTTTGTCTTAGGAATGGGGTTCATTCCCGTCATGGTATTAGAAACCCAAAAGACTTGGAAGAATAAAAAAAGGGACAGATACATATCACAGAGGATACCACTACTTTGGAACAGACTCACCATCCAGGTAAAACAAAGCTCATCCCTTTTTCTATTAAAACATGACTTAGATCAAAGGATGTGAATAATGAAATTTTCCCAGGACTGCCCCGTGCTTTGCAGCTAGGTTCCCCTTTCAATACTCAATGATATGACCCAGGAAAATATTCATTTCAAAATGTACCTGATCAGGCATATGGAACAACTGGAGCATCCACAGAGGTTCCTCACATAAAGAATACAAGGTGTAAACAATATGTCCTATGCAGACCTGCCTTAAAGCCCTGTCTCTGTACTCAGTATCCTACAGGTTGCTGAGAGGTGATGTATGCCTGGCCTACAAAGCATCCTCTAATCCCACTCTGATGGATGTATTGCACATCTGCCTAACAAAGACCATTGGAATTATCCAATATAGGGAACTAAACCTCATCTGTAGCATAAATAGGACATGCTGGAGGGACAGCTATATGTCTCAGAGACTACCCCTTATTTTGGAACAGGTTTCCCATCCATGTAAGAAGAATACTCTCCTAACCCCATTCAAGTATAACTTGGGCCAGTGGATAGGGAATCAGAAATGTACCCCTTGTCTGGCACCTGTGACCCTAATAGAAATTGTTAGCCTGTAAATGCTTGACCATCCAGGCCTAAGTCTACATATATCCCATAAAACAACCCTAGAGTATCAATCTACCAAATGTATTTGGGAAGTGAGTCTGGGCCTTCCCAGGGGTTGTTAGCCTAGTAATCATTGTTGAACCTAAAACTACTCACTCAAAAATAACTGTGATGGCTCCCTTTACCTAGGCAGACCCAGATTCAAAACAACAGAAGGAGAATAAACTAAGCCCATATGGTTAGAACTGCCTTCCCTCCAGAAGTTAGGTGACAAACTGCCTTCAGGCTTTCAGGAAAGAACTTTAAGACCATCTAGTAAAGGAGTTCACCTTTACTTGCATCTATGACAATGGCTAGAAAGCTTACTGCTCACTTAATGAACACAGTCCTTATCTTGCTTAAAACTGCTGATTACTTCTATTGATCAGACTTATTTCTGAAGATAAGCCCATATCTAAAGTCCATGTGATCTGGTTATAAAACTCTAAATTCATGCTGAAAAATGTCCAAAAGACCCAACTCATTGCCACTATTTATAATATGAATTAGGCAGTGCTCAAAGTGCTTTCTTATAAATTGGAGTAATATGAGAACATTTCCAAAAACCTGGTACTTTACTTGAAAACAAAAGTTTATTGAAAACTAATTTGAATTTGAGTTCTGTTGTTTGTCTTTCGGCTTTTCCTGGTTAGGGGTTGCCACAGCGGAACTCCGGTCTGCTAATGATTGGCAGTAGATTTTCACAAACGCCGAGGTGCCAGCTCGACATCCAACCTTCAACGAAGGCACACCCAGTTACGCATGTCTTTGTTTAGCGAAGAACCTCTGTGGACGTTTCAGTTGTTGGATGTGCCTGGTTACACAGCGATAGGTCTGATAAATACTGAATACAGTGGAACAATGACTTCCTTGGACCTACATGTCATACCTTTGTTTATAAGTTACACAACATAGAGTGATTTCCTCATTACTGTAGACAGGTTATGGTCAAAGGCTAGATTAATGTCTACATGTGTCCCCAAGTCCCTGACTACTGGGTCAGTTCTTAGGGGTGTGTTGTCAATATGATAGTTGCCAGGTGTGGATGACTTCCTAAAGGACATTATTATTCATTTCATGGCATTTAGTTTTAGTCAGTGGCTTTGGTACAAGTTATTTGTCTGTCACCAGGAGATTCTATGACTCCTTCTAATTTGCAGTCATGTCCAAATTTGGTCAGCCAAAGGCTCTTGACATTGGCCTTGTCCTCAGAGAAGTAAATGCCAAAAATGAGTGGTTCTAGGACCCTGAGGGACTCAGCTTGTGACAGAGCTCTTTGTAGTGGTGAACTTCCAAATTCTAACTTCTTGGGTCTTGTTTGTGAGCCAGCTAGCGATCCACTGGGTGTCTTAAGGATTTATACTTAACCTCTTGAATGGGTGACTGTGGTATTATATTGGGTCAAATGCCATGGCCAGGTTAAGTTAGGCAGTGTGAACTATTTTGCTCTCATCCATTGCTTTCTCAAAGAAGTCCACAGGTTGAGTAGACATGACCTGCCTTTGACAGAACCAAATTGGGTTGGGTCTAGTGTCTGGGGGTTTCCCATGCCATTATTGATCATTTCCATGATAATTCTTTCCATACCTTTGCATACAAGACTAGTGAGACTTATGGGTCTATAATTTCAGAGTCTGTAGATGGCCCAGTTTTGTGCAGAGGGATGACTTTGCTGTTTTCCATTCATGAGGCATGAAGCCTGTTTGGAGGCTACAATTAAATAGTGATTCCAGAGGGCCTGAAAGGTCAGGTTTCATGCTACTTAGAAGCTATCCTGGAATATTGTCTAGGTCCATTGATGCAATATTATTGGACTTAGATAAATCATTGAGGACGTGTTCCCTAGTGATAGTGGGGGGGGGGGGTTATATTTGATGGTATTTTATGAGAGGAGGTTAAGGGGGCAACAGGGGAAAAGTTGTAGATAAATTTGTCTTCCAGTAGGTTTGCTATATCTTCTGGCTTAGTATAGGTGGCTCCATTAACAATGAACTTTGCATACAATTCTGTATTGCCTTTGTAGTTGCAGACACAAGTAAAGAATGCCTTGTGGCCATCCTTGGCCTAGGAGGTAAATTTACCTCAAATTTAAATTTGGAAGACTTTGTTGTCTCACTTGTTTGTTTAGTTTGATGAGACTCATTTAATCCTACTATACAGTCTATTGACATTGTGGTTCCACCAGGGTGGCTTGGTTTTTGAGTTAGTTCTGTACGTATTACTAGTGGGTACAGCTGTCTCTATACTTGTATAGGGTTTCTGTGAAAAGCTCTGCATAGGCAGCAGTGTTATGAGGGTTTATGGGGGCTTGACATTTTGCCATGTTATCACTTAATAGTAGGAAGTTAGCCTTAGAATAGCTCCTGAATATTTAAAGGTTAGCTGCAGTTCCAGGTTTTATTTTTACTTCAAAGTTGATTGATTTGTGGTCTGACCTTACCAGAGCGGACATTACACTAGAGAGTGTGCAGCACTGTATTAGTGAGTATCAGACCTAGTATGTTTCCACCCCTTGTTGGCATACTGACACTCTAGTCCAGGGAGTTTGTGTTTACAAATTCAAGGAATCTCTGTGCTTGCATGTTTGGTGTCATATATGATTCCCAGTTAATAGTGAGGTAATTAAAGTTGCCCATGAATATGGTATTGGGTTGGATGATGAGTGTTTCTAGGAAGCTTAAATACATGTTATGGGATTTCTGGGTCATAGAGAGGACCTATAGCTTGCAAGGAAGTGGTACTGGATTTTGTCTATGGTGATTTGATCTTGGAGAAGCTCAAGTTCATTGTCCTGCTTGATTAGCCTTGAGGTATATTTATTTTTTATGTAAATCGAGACACCTCCACCTTTAGTAACTGTCTGTGTAGTAGCTGGTCTAACTGGGTGGAAGGCATTGTAGCCTTGCACTGCTAGTGCACCCTTCATGACTTTAAAACCATGTCCCAGTAACTGCACCAATGGCAGCCTTCACTACGGTAAGGAAAGCTTATATCAAGTGGAGTTTCTTCTTTAGAGTTCTAGCATTAAGCAGCAATACCTTTAGATTTTCTTGGTTTTGATTTGCTATGTCGGAGGGGCTTTCAATTTGGCATTGCCTAAAAAAGGCATTATGGGGGAAGACAATGTTTTAGCTAATATTCAAAAGCCTAGAGGGGAGAGGTGCAGACTATCCATGGCAAAGATGTGTGGTCTGGTGACCATCTCCCTCCATGCTGAGAAATATCACACCACCCTTAGAATAACATCAGAAACTAAGCCAATTATTAAAGTCATTCATCTTCTGTTTGTATTGTGGCACCATCCTTGGAGAAGGTAAAATGCTGCTCAGTGCTTTATTGACACCATAGTCTGAGGTGCTTTTAGCATTTATTTTACCTTGTGGAACACGTTGGTTTGATTTTTGCCTTTTCTATGTTGATACCAGCGTGGGACACATATTCCTAGGGCTCCATGATGTCTCGTCTCATATCGTCTAGGGAGGTACGTCTCAGGTCATTTACACCTACATGGACTATGCCTGAGTCACACTGGCACTGGTAGTCCAATGACATGAAGGTGTGCTTAATGTGGTGGATCCTGGACTCTGATAAGCAGCTGACTGTGACTTTCTCCTTATTCAGCCTGGTGAGAGGGACATCAGTGTGTCTCACAATGGAGTCTCCATTGAACAGAATGTTGGATTGTGTGGTGGCTTGCCTTATGGGGTTAGAAGTACAGGCTCAGTGAGATGTGGTTGTATGTTTTAATGTGGGTGTTGTTTTGAAAGAGTGTATTCGGGGTTGCTCAGAGCATTTGTTATGTGTACTTCATCTAGGAGATCTTTGGGGTTTAGGAAGGTACTCAGTATATGTGGGTCTAGGTGTCTGCATTGTACTTTATGATGGCTGCAGTGTGAGTACTACTGACAACCCAAGTGGCAGTAGGAGTGCTTTTAAGTGAGAACTTTGACTCTAGTGACATTTTGTGACCACATCTCTCACATATCTTATCAGGTTGTTTGAGAATTAGTTGGTTGTTAGTAAACATGACACAATTTCTACATTACCTCAGGATGACCATATCCACCAAGCTGGTAATGGAGATAGTAGGAAAATTCATATCCATGGAAACAGGCCCTTTTTATTCATTAGATCATAATGCGGCTGTTTTGTAGGTGAATTTGAACAATAAATAAATTAATAAATGCATAATATTTGCCTAAAATTCAATATCTCATTCTAATTATTTAAAAACAGTTAAATCTGAGATAGATAAACACACTTGTTCAGGATGCCACTGATATTCTTAATGTTTTACAATAAACATATTTTAATACAGGAGATCCACCAGCAGTGGACCTAGATAAAAGGATATGATAAAAAAAAGTTGCCCTGTGGTTTATTAGATTATTTTATTGTTTACCCACAGCATCAAACATCCATTACCACCATTGGCACACTCTTCACTCCCAACCAACCCTGCCAACCCCAAGATAAAAATGTGGACTTCATCCCTCAAATCATGCACTTCATAAGCAAATTCAGACAGATCATAACAACAAATAGCTTTAAAAAAAAAAAAACACAATATCATCACCATCATTATAAGGAGACTTATGCATGGGGTTTGGTTTGAGAAAATATCTGGCAAAACAGGATTAGGGAACTGGATTTTATACCATTGATGCTTTGTATGTATAGTCAGTCAAATTGTTCAATGTATATAAATAATTGAGTTTACAGTAAAAGAAAATTTAAATATGAGAAGAATGTTTCAAACTGACCATATAAGCTCTAGTTTAGGGAGCATTCACAGTGTCTAGTGTAGTGTAGTCGGTTGTGTACTCCGAAATAAAATCTCTCCTCTCTCCATGATCTTCTTCTTCTTCAAAAAAAAAATGACCCGGTTTTTTTTTTATCGCGCATACCGCAGAAAAAAAGAAAAATGAAAAAAAAAAAAAAAAAAAAAGAAAGTTGGACGCCAGAACAAACAAAATGGGCCGGAAAAAAAAAAACGGAAAAAAATTAAATTAAATTAAATTTAATTTAAGGGTCAAGTCGCGAATGGCAGAGAGCTCCAAGGGTCATTGCGACGGCGGCCAAGCAGGAGTTGGTGCATTAGATGGTTGTGGTGAAAACAAAGTAAAGTAAGGAGCACTTTGGACAGTGCTTGTCACTGCAAACTAGTTACTATGTATGCAGCTAGGTATTGGTGAAATTTCAGTGGTGCTTTCACAGGGAAAATGTCAACTCAAGGTGCCTGCATCTATACAGGGCACTGCCAAACACTTGAGGGGAAACTACTAAAGTAGACCCTGATGGTTTATGGATTAAGCATTTAGGGAGATATTCAGAAGTTAGGTTATGTATAGTAAACCCTTATGAAGACCATTTGACATGAAATGGTCTTCATAGCTGTTAACAAAATAATTCATTTACAATAACCTCCAAGTCATAAATCAAGAAATTGTTCACTTTCAATGCACTAACTGTATGTGTTATATTAAATATTAAAAGGTATCATTTCCACATTATTAATAACTTTACTCATCATGAGAAAACTGTTAAAGCATAGTCTAAAACAGAAATTCAAAAATAACAGTGATATTGGCATTCTATACCATCTTGTAATATAATGTAATAAATTCAAAACATCTTGTAAAATTCAATGAACTATAATATGAACAGTGTGTCCACCCTGAAATCATCCCCATGTATCTGTTAATTCACTTGGTTGTTTGCATAATTCCATCCTCAGGATGAGCACAGTTATAACTATCCATGTTCAAGCTCAGTCCATAACTGCAGGCTCTGGAAAGTCACACTGTCTAAATGCCCAACTAATCAAGCACCATTCTGTTCTCTTTGACCTTGGGGCCAGCCTTATGCATAGGCAAACTAGTCGATGTCTATGGAGCCATGCTTGCAGGAGTACATTTTCCCTATTTTTTCTTATTTTAATTAAAGTAATATTTTGTTACTCTAAAAATAAATAAATAAATAAATAAATAAATAAAACCTTGCTAGTAATTTAAAATAAAATGTATCTGCAAAATACTGGGTGTTCCAGGGGGATGTTTGCTTAAATATTGTGAGGTCACAGAGTACAGACCTTGCGATGTTCAAAACATAGGCACAAAGCTGCCTCAAGGAGCTGTAATCAAGGAGGGATACATAGAATTCTGACAGTCCAGGGATGTTTTCAATAATGGAGCTCAAAATGATCAACCAGATTTTTTTGGCAGTTTTTATGGCTGAATGATTTGTGTGAACAGTTGGGATGAGGAGAATGACATGGTGAGATAGGTGATGCTATTGTTTTTATAATACTCGCAGTGATCAACCAGATAGTTTGGCCAATATTTCTGGCTTTTTAATTTGTCTGGACAATTGGGATGATGCAAATGACATGGGAAGAACTGTTACTTAGTTTTTTTTACAGTAATGCTGGCTGTCATCAGCCAGATATTTTTGGCAATTTTTATCTTTTTGATTTGTGTGAGCTGTTGGATAAGGAGGTAGTGTGGTCAGAAGTATTATTACTATTTTTTGCAATAATGCTGGAAGTGATCAGTTAGGTAGTTTGGACAATACTTTTCTGGCTTTATGATTTGTTTGAGCAGTTGATATGAGGGGAGCAGTGTGATAATTGTTATTTATTACAGTTTTTTTACAATAATGCTGGCAGTGATCAACCAGATATTTTTGGTAATATTTCTGGCTTTTCGATTTGTGATGGCAGTTGGAATGAGGGTTTGGAGTGATGTGGTGAGAAGGGTTATAACTGTTTTTACAATAATGCTGGAAATGATCAACCGGATAGTTTGGACAATATTTTTCTGGCTTTGTGATTTGTGTGGGCATTTGGGATGAAAGCAATGGCACAGCTAGAAGTGCTCTTTATAATTATTATTATTTTGTTTTACAATAATGCTGCAGGTGATCAACCAGATTTTTGATAAGGTGAATGGAGAAGGGGTGAGATGCATTATTACTCATGTTTTACAATAATGCTGGCAATGATGAACCAGATAATTTGGGCAATATGTTTCAGGCTTTGTCATTTTATGTGGAACAACTTGCATTGGGATACTTTAATGTGTGACAACTTGTTTGTGTGGTCTGTGGAGGTGAAATATTATTACATAGCCATTAAATGTTATGGCTATAATGGCTGAGTTGGGGTCAGCTGGAAGAAAGTAACTGACCTTGCCTTTGATCAGTTTAAACAATCATTATCTGGCTTTGAAGGACTAGTGTGCTTTTGTGAGACATAAAATGGATTACTTAACTGGAAATCTGAATTGCTCAGGCAGTGTAAGTATAATTAATGTGGCTGTCTACTGTGGAATTAAATGACCAGCTGCCTGCTAATTGCTTACTACTTTGACTTTGTAGGACTAACATGATTATGTAAAGCAAACTGCAATATTTTAATATGTGACAACTGTTTGAAATAAAAGTGAAATGCATGACACTGTCATCCCTTTTTATCACAATCAGACATCTGAATTGTACATAGAAGTGGCTATAACCGCTTGGTGGGGGTTATCTGGATGAAAGTAACTGACCTTGCTGCCACTTGCTCAATTTAATAGTCATCTCTCTAAAAAAAAAAAAAAAGTAAGAGGGGGATGCATCACAAAATACCCAGATCCTGCAGAACGTCTGGGGGCAAATCCCCCCACCCATTTACCAAAGCTGTATAAAACAATTGACCTTAGTAATCACCTCTGCTCAGAACCTCACCTAGTCTAAAACCATCCGTGTGTGTGTGTGTGTGTGTGTGTGTGTGTGTGTGTGTGTGTGTGTGTGTGTGTGTGTATATACACACAGAAGGACACTGTACTTGTTTAGGGGGCTGTTAACATTGTCATTATTTCTTTAACATTCCTGCCAAATCTCAGATGTCACTATATCTTGTTGTTGGGCTTGGGACAATGTGGTCATTGTTCAGAGGGGTGCACAGAGGGTCACTATAACTATATTATAGATTTAACAAGATGGAAACATTATTGTAATGATTATTTTTTCCATTTTCCTCACAAGCATCTGATGCCTAAATAGGTGGCTATCTTTTTGGGGGAGGGGAAATGAGTACTGTTTATATATTTCTAACAGCAGATAGGTTATATTTTATTTGTTTTTTTCATTTTTGTCCCAGTCTGACATTAGAAGGATACACAGAAAGTGGCTGTCTTTTGGGGGTTGGTGGTGAGGAGGTATGCTGTACATAAATATGACAGCAGCAGCTTGAAATATGACTGTGGGAATTTTACCTTAATTTTAATCCCAATTTAACACCAGAGGGTGATAGAAAAAAGTGGCTATTTTGATGTGAGGGAAGGGGGGGAGGTAGTATTCTTACATACAATATATGTATCCTCAAAAAAGCATTTGTCTTCTCAGTTTATTGTGAACTGTTGTTTGGTTAGCTTTGAACCTGAAAACCTGGATACAACTTATTTCTTCCTTGAAATAAGTAAATAAATAAAAAAATAATAAGATTAAATGTCTTTTCAGTATGCAAAATTTTTTGTTCGGCCATCATTGGATCAAAACAATGCAATAAAAGCTTTAAAATGCCTCTTAAAGCATCTATAACCCCCATGGCTTCTGGGTGCCTGATAGCTCCAAGAACCCCAGCTTAATGTATTTATGGGACGGTAGTTTTGGTCACTTAGGTTATGTTGAAAGGATGCAAGGAAAAGCAAAGTTGATGACTGAATTTCTTTCCTTAATCCTGGTTTTCATTCAAACCATTGTTGGATGAAACTGTTGTTTACAAAAAACTCTAAAATACATCTCAGAGCATCTAGAAACCTCATGGCCCCTGGATTAATACAATTATTTCCACTGCAGTTATTACAGTGTGGTCTTGGCCAGTTATGATGAGCTGAAAGGATGCAGGAAGAAAGTTGAAGAGTAATACTAAATTTCTTTCTTTGAACATGTTTTTGTTCAGGTAATCTCTGGATGTAAAGGTTGTTTAGAAATGCACTTCAGAGCATCTAGAACCCCCTGACCCCCTGGCTTAATGCAGTTGTTTCTTCCACAGTTATCATAGCGCAGTCTTTCTCAGATAGACTCTTCTTCTTCTTTCGGCTTTTCCCGGTTAGGGGTCGCCACAGTGGATCATCTGTCCTCTCATGATTGGCAGTGGAGTTTTACAGTGTCGAGTTGCCAGCCCGGTGCCCAACCTTCCACAGAAGGCACACACACGCACACACTCATGCCTAGGGTCAATTTAGAGTGTCCAATCCACCTACAGCATGTCTTTGGGATGTGGGAGGAAACCAGAGCACCTGGAAGAAACCCACATGATCACAGGGAGGACATGTAGACTCCGCACAGAAGGCACCCCAGCCGAGGATCAAACCGGAGAACCTTTTGCTGTGAGGTGGCAATGCTAACCGCTGCACCACCGTGGCCGCCTCTCTCTCAGACAGAATACGTTGGATAAATGAATAAGTGAATAACCACAGGAAAAAAATGAAGAGTAAGATAGACTGTGAGAAAAAAAGAAGGAAAAGAAGTAATCTGGATAGTGTGCTTCAGAGGGAATGGGAGGGGAAGCATGTTGGGGGAGGGGGGCACTGAGCCTTTTTCTCCTAGGGTGCCTGTTTACCTAACGCCAGCAATGTTTGAATCACTACTCTTTTGTTGGAGACCTACATTTCAGAAGATAAAAAATAAAACATAAATAAATAAAACATAATTGCTTTTATGTGGCCCCCATTCTCTAAACTTTGTAACATTACACTAATTTCTCCAAAGTTCTAAGTCTACTCAGATAGCCAGTTTTCCCATTACATATTTCACAGAGTATAATAGAAGCTTTACCTTTCCCTTGTTTGGGTTCTTGTTCCCAATCGACTTCTAATTCAACAAAATCAAAGCAGTCATTACCTTTTTCCAGATCCATTACCACAGATTTCTCATTCACAAAAGGCCATGATTACAGTAAGCCTTGTGGCATCTACCTTCCTGAGCAGTTCGATCTGTAATGGAAAAAAAACCCTCTTTCTGCAATTGGAAAACTATAGCTTAACTTACACCAGTGACACTCCTTTATGACATGTGAAAATGGTGCTCTTTGCTGCATGGTACATTCTGACAAATAATGATCCTCGTGTGCTGGTCTTCTATCAACCATTCTTCTCTTAATGTATCATAACGTTCATGACAAAAAAGCACTAAGTGGTTGCAAGACTCATGCCTTGTGTCTCCTATGATCAGCAGTTCTCATGCAAGTCACATACTGAAGCAAAACCACTCTCGTTTAACCATAAGCCAAATCAGAGAGTGACATTCTCTAAACATTATTAATATCTAGTGATCCAGGCTGCCATGACATCATTATTCTCATACATTTCAAGCAGTTAAATCTTTCTTTATCTTCTAGCATCTGACTTGAGTACAATTTTCACCACTTTATCTGCCAACTTTTCTGTATAATCTGTTTGATCACTTAGTTCCACAGACTTGTTTTTCACACCAACCACTCAATGCTAAAACCACATGATGGAGTCATAGTGCACTTCTTAGTATAGATTAGAGTCATCCACAGATGATTCAACCTACTCAGAATAACAATTCAAAAGTGCATATTTAACTTGTATATGCTGCCCAGGGCACTTTCCATATCTGTGATTTATAACCTCATCACTGTTCATCACCCGAGGAATCGATTTGAGGTAGCACTAATCATTACCAGGAGATCATGTTTTACACAAAATCTGTCTTTTTGGTTATTATGAACTTAAGCTGTCAGTAGATTTTTGGATCGCTTTCAACAAGCTTATTTGCACTGGGATCCTGAATAAAATGATACAACTTCCTTACATGTTAATCTTGCTGCTGCATTTTTACCAAACCAAAATCAAGCTTTTCACTATACAAGTGCAACATTTATTCCAGTTCCTGCCTTTTCTGACACTTGCTTAGACTGGAGTAAAGTCCCAGGCTTTACGTTTTCTGGTATCTTCCTTAGCCAGAACATGAGCTAGGTCATTTCCAGCTTTGTCAGATCCTCACACTTTTGAGTTACCTTTGACATTTTTCTACTACCCTGTTAAACCATGATTTTGCACTAACTGATCTGTAACTAGGAATAATCCAACATGTATAATTCCTTTTCCTTTACAGTTGAGCATGCCATTTGCCTTCTACCCTGGCAAATGTGTAAGGAAATGATCTCTTTCATTATCAAAGTCTGTGCATATTACAAAATCCTGCAAATTGAATTGGACTGCAGTTTGTACAGTTACATATTAAAGCTGCTAATTCAACATGCTGGCTAGTTTTGTGCCTAGCTGGTACTACTTGACAAGAGGGCATGTTTTGTCTTCATGCCATACTGCCCCTAAACCACAATACCCATTTCCATTCTGACTAAAAGAGAAACCAACAAGATATGCTTTAATAAGGCCTTTGCATACATTTTCATCCTACTGGTAGTGTCTGATTTCCTGCCTAGCAAGGTCTAATGCTGAGACCTACTGAGATGGTCGCTTAAGCCCTTTAGTTTATATTTTGTGCAGTTATGCATTTGCTAATACGCCAGTCTTTGGGCAACTGGGTTCTTTTTGTTTTGGGCATATTTTATTTCCAAAGGTTAGTTAAGGCCACAATTTGGATGCTAGACTAATCACCATCACTTAGTTTCTGGCTTCCCAGGAGGGCAATGGACTGAGTTTGTGTCTGTACTATAACCTTTTTACCACAGATACAGCTTCTGAATCTCTGTATGGCCAGTATAGTAGAAGAAAGAGCCTTTTCACACATACAGAACTTTTTTCTACCTTACAAGCTGCTAGCATAAGGTATAACATACTTGTCAGAATCATGCTTCTGCTCTTAGACAGCACTGATACTACTGTCTTTATATCCTTCTTCTAAATAGAAATCTTTATCCTGAAAACTATCCTTTAAAGGTTTGCATGTTTTTTTCTGCTCTTCCCCATACCCATGGTCCTGACGTTGAAGAAGCTTGGTGTGGACATATGCCACCTCTGAACAGTCTTAAATAAACTGTCTAAAATAATTGCATATACCTAGGAAGCTTCATAACTACCACAGGTCTTTTGGAAGGTTGATACATTGGATATCATCTGTTTTATTGTTTTTGAGGGTATAGCCCATCTGGTCCAATTTTATACCCTAGGTAGTCTACCTTGTTTCTAAACCACTGTGCCTTTGTGAGGAACAGTTTGGTCCCAGTATTCTTTAGCTATTTTAACACATAGGTCACTTTAGCAAGATGCTCCTCAAAAGTGTTACTTAATCAGTACATCATGCATGTAAATCAGATTATCTCTATTTTTTTCTATCGGGCATGATCTTTTGCAGGAAGATATTGGAATCTGCAGGAATGAAAAAAGACACCTATCCGAGTTGTACTATTTTTTTACTAAATGTGAAGGTGAGTTAATACTTGTGGATGGATCTTCAGGATCCATAATCCATCTGAAATATCCATTATTGTGAAGTATTTTGCATGTTCAGTCCTAGCCAAGATTTGGTCCAGATTTATCATGGGTTAGTGAGATAAGGGTAGTTTGGTGATTTAGCTTTCTTTAGTCTATGGTTAGTCTTCACTTACCTGTGGGTTTGAGAACATTCCATATGGAAGAGTTGTGCATAAAGTTTACTTGCCTTACAATTCCCCTCTCCCTCAGGGTGCCCAGAATTTCCTGGTTATACTCATAAGATGCTAGTGGTATCCTGTACTATTGTACAGACACTGGACCCTTAGCTAGGCTCAGTTGTTACCCAAGTAACACAAAGGTCAGTAACCCTACAATCATAAGCATCTTTTGCAAACACATCTGCAAAGTCAAGAAACATCACATACACTGATTCACTATCTCTTTTTCTGTCTTACAACTGCATGCCTAAATGTCCTGCTTAACCTGGCTCTGTAAATCTGGTAAAGGCAAGTTATTACCAAGCTACACTTTGTCTTTTATTATGCCAGGCACATTCTTAGGGTTATATTCTCTCACTGAATGAAAGAATAACAAGGCCGGACTTGCAAAACACTGGTTTTTAATACTTGTTTTAAACGCTTGACAATAAAAATACGTTTTTCGTCCCGTTTGAATACGGGACTTCTTCAGAAACTAAACCAATTTAAAATTCTAAGACTGTTTTTTATACATCCTTTTTTAAAAAAATGCGCCAAATCCTGAAATTACTTTACTTTTTAAAGGCATATACAGCCTAACAAAAAGAGACTGAAAACAAGTCATTTTTACGGAAACAACTTTACAAATCCTATGGTCTAATATATATTAAATTGAGTTGGATACACCTTCTTATCTACTTTTGATATATTTTAATTTACAAACCATGATATAAATTGTATTAACTATATAAAATATATAATATATAAAAAAATATATATGAAATATAAAATATAAAATATAATATAAAATATATGATATATAATCAATATAATGTATGATAACAATCTATATATACGAAAACCTACATATTTATATATGAAATTATAAAATTACGAAATTATAAAATTACATTACATTCAACATTTCATCTACTCAAACATTCTGAGCAAAACTTTTATAAAATTCATAAATTCATGCTCACGTGTGCTTAAAACACCTATACTTATATGTGCACATTTCTATATTTCTATATTTTTATGTTTTTATGTTTTTATATTTCTATATATACACACACACACACACACACACACACACATGGCCACACATATGTGCTTATATGTGGATATAAATACAGATATGTATACATCCAAGCACCCACTTATCTGCTTACCTATAGTATATATATGAAACGAAGTATAAGAACATACATATATATATTTTTTTATGATGAAATATATTTACTTTCATAAACCTACTACTAGTACTCTTAAAATAAATTCATGAATTTAAGATACATATGAACATACATGTTTTTTTGAGTAGTAGGTTTATGAAAATTAATAAATGAATGATTGAGTAGACAATCAAAAAGTGTTGCACAGAAGTAACAAGTCAGAATGAATCTCAGTCATGATGTCCAACGTGGCTGGTAAGCCCAAAGCAAAAATAATTAATTTTATTTTTATCAATAGTACTTCATTAGCAGATTCTCCTTGTTCAAGTTTCTTTGGTTCCCAATGAGCACTAGAAAAATAGTCCTGAATTCTATGTCCAGTATCTCTGGGGGAGTTCAGAAAACTGAAGATAATTCCTTGTATATCAATGCTGGCTCCTCCATAGGAAAATGTCCAATTTGATTGCAAGTAGACATGGCTGGATAGGTTTCCAGGCAAACTTCCTTCTTTCTCCCTGTCAATAGGTCTTCATTTTTGAATTAATAAGATGCTATACTGTGATCTTTGGTTTCTTTTTCAGACTGTACAGCAGCATAGCTGTATTCTGTGATAAACAAGAAAAGCTCTTTCAGGATCGGTCAATAGCTATTAGCTGGGCAGCTCACAAATCCAATGGTTCAAATATCACAGAAGAAAGAAAAATGAATAAAACAGAATATCTGCCTGATGGACTCAATTTCCCTGCAGTTTATATCATTGCAAGAAACAGGAAGGAAAGCTTTAGAATTCCTTTGTTCTGTCTCTGCCATGGAGTGACTCCAGCTGTGGATGCTTCACCCCCCCCCCCATCAGTATCAGCCTTTGAATATCTTGATTTTCTCTCCCAAGTGTATTCCTATTTGACAAAAATATGGGCTAGGAGAGAGAAGGAGGAGTATTGGTCTTGCGGACATCACATTTAGTTCCATATTTTCATTTATTTATTTATTTGACATTTGTTGACCGGATAGTCCGACTGAGCTATTGCCATTTTTCAGAGGAGCTCCGAGAGAGAAAAGTTCCACAGTACAACGAAGTAAATGCTGCACAAATAAAGTAAACAAAATAAAATAAGCAACAGCTTTTGTAGTACAAGGAAGAGAAAACAGCTAAATAGACATTAATACAATGCAGTAAGTATAAGAAACAGGTAACAACAAAAAAACTGATAACATATTTGGATTGTCATCAGTGGTCAACAGTACATACAAAAAGCAGTTTGTCTTTTTGTTACAGGAGGTGTAGTTATTTACTATAAAACCCATAATGCAAATAGGATGCAGGTAGCAGGTTACCAGGACTAAGAAGTGAAGGAATGTCTCATGCAATTTTTATTACCCTTTCTGAATCCTTGACACTGTAATGCTCCAGAACAGTACAGGGTCTAGTTTATATGTGTAGCTTTGAAGTCCATTCTCTTTGAGTGATGCCATGTGGTCTGTATTCCTTTTGCTAAGCTGAAAGCAGATACTTAATGCAAATATCCAGAAGAAGAGAAGCCTTTTGGTCACATTCATTAACGCCTACACTCAATGACCACTAAGTGTACACCATTCCAAATGACTAGAGGACACAAACATAAGTCCCACCTTCTTCCTCCTAATTGTAGTTTTCTGATTTTCTTGTAGCCTTAAATACTGAGGGAATTCATAAAGGTTACTACAATGTGTAGACTGTCTGCACTTAATCGAATCTTTCAGAGTTAACAGACAGCGCAAAAAATGTGGTAGGGATGTTCTTGAATACAGATTGTGTACACTTAGTGTAGGTATTCATGAATCCAGCCCTTTGTTTTCTGGTAGAAAAACAAGTCTGAAATTGCATGTCTTTCATGCATTCTGTTTTTTTAGTGTCTCTTACATAACTATATGATATATGTCTGGAGATTAGCCAGGTTAATGCACAATGATACATGAAGTCATTATTAATATGTATAATCAATACACAGTAACACTGGCACTAGAGTGGAGCTGTTGTCTCCATTCAGGGGGAAGAGACAAGTAGACTACAGGCAGTGTGATTTGAGGACTGGTGAGGGGGGCAGCAGATGGCTAAATCCAGCACAAGTAAAAGATTACCATATAGTAATAGCAAATGTGTTACTAGAGAACACTGTCCTAGATTATAAAACATGTTACTGGCATGAAGATGTATAACTGAAAACACATAGATCATATAGAACTAATAATTGCCTCATGAAAATCAGAATTTTGCTACTAAAACTGTGATGCAACTTTATTTGGCACTTCTATAATTTCAAAACAATTAGTTGTTAACTAAAATATTTGTTTTCTTCATTATTGAGTGAATTGTTTCTGTTTGTTTACAGGGTTTAGTGGTTCAGAAATTAAAAGCTTTTGTACCCAAGCTATTTTCACTGTTCGTCTACACTGGTTTACTGAGAGGTCTGAAGCTCGACTTTTTAGTTCTCCAATTGAGAAAGTGAAAGAAGATGACTTACTTACAGCCTTGAAGCTCGACATAGTAGAAACCTATAACTTGCCTGTACATGTTGTATCTGCTGTCATATGGCCTCTTTTAGAAAACACATTCTCTAAGGCATTTGAAGCATTGAAACGAGTATTCCCACATGCAGAAACTGCATTACTAGAGGAAGAATACACAGGTAAGTACATAAACATAATCAATGAATACTAAGTGTTTTTAACTAGTTTTATGTACACTTAAGCATAACTAGCCATTTCAATGCTATTTCTTTTTACCGGGACAATAAATTACTATAAATTAGACAAAATATAATAAAGCTAAGTGTTTTAAGCTGGCTTTTGGCTAAGGAGTATGAAACCCTGACTGATACACAGATGACCCAATTAATTTAGTGGCTCTGGTGCCAAATGGCTGACTTATAAGGGATGGAAGTGACTGCCTGATGCTGTTGCACTCTCATTAGACATGGGTTTATACATGTCCTGCTGGACTGAACTACATTAGTGAGCTCAATGCATGATGGTAGAATGTGGAAGCCACATGACTATCATGGTGACCATCACTCTATGGCTGGGCATAATGGCTATTCAGAGGTATATACTCACATGGAGCCTACTATAGTAGATATTGCACTGCCCCCCCCCAGTAGGAGGAAGAATTACAAAGATTCAGGATTAAAATATTCAAAGTAAACTTTATTGTCATATTGTCATTTAGGGCCACACACGTGTAGCCTAAACAACATTTCATGGCTCAGCTACTTCTTGAGATTCCAAACAGAAAGTAAAACAACACATACAGGTAAAGGAATGAACATAACGGACATATGCAATCCTACTCCTAGTACCCATACAAAAGAGCAGAAAAATTCCAACACTTGAATGCAGAATAAGTATACCCTACCCTAAGTTATAATAACTGCCCTATTTAAATAAAAGACACATTACAGATCAAACATTGCTGTCTGTCTAATATTGCACTTGATAGGGATAATATAAATAAACAAGACTTACTTGGAATTTGTGTGGTATATATTATTCAACAGACTATAGATATTTGTGGAAAAAAGAAAGAACTGAGTTTGTTAATGTTCAGTTCTCTGGGACTTATGCCTGAGTTCAGAAGTCTGACCACTGTCGGGTAGAAACTGTCATTGAATCAGATAGTCCTGCAGCGGATGTTGTGATATCTTCTACCCAATGATAGATGCTTAAGCATCTTGGATGTGTGGTGTCTTGTATTATTTTGGTGGCCCTTCTGATGCTTCTTGCAGAGTAAAATTTTTGTATCGGTAGAAGACTGGTACCCTCACCACTTTCTGTAGTGCCTTCATTTCTGTAGCTGTACAATTTCCAAACCACACTGTGAAGTTTCTGGTGAGGTTACTCTCAATAGCACCTCTATAGAAGGTGGAGAGGATATAAGGCAGGAGCTTAGCTTTCTTCAGCCTTATGAAAAAAATGGACTCATTGGTGTCCTTTCTTGACCAGGTGGCTGGTGTTTTTCAGCCATGAAAGATCCTCTGATATGTGTACGCCTAGAAATTTCGTACACTTAACCCTCTCTACACACTCATCATTTCTCATGAGTGTTGGATGGTTTGTGTTCTTTTTCCTGAAGTCGATAATAATCTCTTTGGTCTTGCTTACATTCAAGTCAAGGTTGTTTCCCTCACACAAACTGATCAGAGATGCTACCTCCTCTCTCTATGCTCTTTCATCCTCCTTTGTGATGAGCCACACGACTGTGGTATCATCAACAAACTTGATGATATGGTTGGACTTGTACTTTGCATAGCAGTCATAGGCCAGGATGGTGAAAAATGGTGGACTGAGAGCACATCCCTGTGGTTCCTGCTATTAATCTTGATACACTTTGATGTGTTCTTACCCAAACTCACTCTCTGTGGCCTCTCAATCAGAAAGTCCAGGGTCCAGTTACAGACATGTTTACTGACTCCTATATATGCCAGTTTTTCTATCAGCTGCATAAGTACCACCATGTTAAATGCTGAGCTGAAATCTATGAACAGCATCCTCACATAGTTGTCATTTTCCTCTAGATGTTCAAGAGAGCTGTGTAATGCAAATGATATGGCATCAGCCACTGATCTGTTGGCTCTGTAAGCAAATTGCAGAGGGTCAAAATTGAGAGGTAGGCCTGATGACAAATACTTTTTTTATCAGCCGCTCAAAACATTTCATAACAGTGGATGTCAGAGTCACTGGTCTGTAGTTGTTAAAGTTGGAGGGGGAGGTTTTCTCAGGCAATGGAATGATGTTTGTTTCATGTGGGTACTTTCACCATGGCAAAACAGGTGTTTAAATATCTCCATGAGTACTGTGCACAGTTGAACAGCACAGCCTTTTAACACCTTTCCCAGTATGTTGCCTGGGCCAGCAGCCTTCCTGAGGTTCACCTTCCTTAGCTCTCTTCTCACCTCCTCTGTACTGAGTTTGAGATCAGCATCTTTCTCATCAGTGGGTAGCTTTAGTGCCAACCTGATGTTTCTCTCCTCAAATCTTCCAAAGAAGATTTTTAAACTGTCCAGAAATTTGATGCTGTTTTGACCTGATGTAGTAGTCAGTGATCTCCTGTATGCATTGCCATAGTCTCCTTGCATCTCTTATGTCGTCAAAGTGGCTCTGCATCCTTCTGCCATACTACCTCTTTACCTCCTTTATACCTCTCCTTAGATTGCCTCTTGCTTCCCTTAGGGCTGCTTTGTCTTTAGCCCTGTAAGCTGCATTTCTCACCTTTAGAACCTTATATACCTTGGGGGTGAGCAACAGCTTCTGGCTAGTTCTGATAGTGATGCTCTTGGTGCTTGTTACCTCATCAACGCAGTTTGAAATGTATGACATCACAACCTCTGTGTATTCATCTATGTTGAGATACTGATTTACTGTGACTTTCTCCTTAAACATATTCCAGTTTGTTCTACCAAAGCAGTCTTGGGGGGCCTCCATGGCTCTCTTTGGCCAGACCCTGATTTGTTTCTTTGTGGATTTCTCTCTAATCACTGCCAGTTTGTAGGCTGGTGATAGCAAATGGTATAATGATCAGAGTTTCCCGTTTGTGGAAGTTGCACTGCCTTGTAGGCGCTGTTTAAGTTTGTATACACCTTGTCCAGGATATTATCCCCTGTAGTGGGAACATCTAGATATTGATGGTAGCATGGGAGTGCTTCTTTCAGATCTGCCTTATTAAAGTCACCAGCTACCACATGTAGAAAGTCAGGATTTTGCTCTGCAGCTCACTGATATGACTGCATAGTTTATTTAGAGCCTCAGTGGTATTAGCAGTGGGTGGGATATACACTACTGCTACACTGACCCTGTTCATCTCCCTGGTCAAGTAAAATGGTATACATCTGACAGACAGAAGTTCTCACAGAAGTGTGATAGTAAGATTTTACAGTTACTGCACCATCACAGTAAGATTTCACAGTTACTGCACAATCTTTTGTTGACATATAAGCATGAGAAAAGTCTTTAAATCCCAAAAGCTTATGGTTTGTGATCCTGTAGTACTGCTTCATGTGACCAATGCCCAGACTCTGAAGTGAATGATTGAATTTATCACTGTGATGTGAGACTCAGTGGTTACTGGCAGATCGGGGAGAGCAAAAAAAAACATAATAGAAGAAGGAAAGCTCTAAATTGTGAATCTTAATAAATAATTCATCTTTCTGGAGCAAACTTTACTTATTATTTATATAAACATGCTGCAGAGGAAAAGTAGTAACACAAACTCATCAGAACTCTTTTGTGGTCTAATGCACATCTGTGGGCTGTATGAGTTTAGATAGCATTATATTATATTACAGTCATGGCCCTAAACAGTCTTCCTTCTTTTATTGCCTACAGCTTAGTGTGTCATATTTGATATTAGTCACATTCCAGGAGACAGAACTTTGTCAGCTTCACTGCCTTTTAAAGGTCTGTTTTTTTTCATAGCTTCATAGGTGTTTACTAGGCTACTGACCACAAGGGCCTTTTAAGCCTAGCCATGCATCCCAAATCTCTGATGAGTTCTGATACCCTTGATAAGTGTAAGCATTGGCCTGGGAGATGAACCATTTACAGGTTACCTGTTTGCATCAGAGACATAGGTGCCAAACCAGGGATGAATTTCCAGTTTTCCATCCACTTATCCAAGTTGCACTTGAATTGGATTAGGGAGGAACTCTGCTTCACATGGATGGGGAGCCTGTTCCATAGATGGAGTAGCCTCTGGGATACATACCTATAATTTCAGCAGGTCCTATTTATATCACAGGCAAGGTTTAAGTCTTTAGAATGGGTAATTCTGGTGCGATTTTTTTTTTTTTTTGTGGATAAGCAGGAGATCCATCAGAGTGGGGTCTGACACTGCCCTGTATGCCAGGAATAGATCTCCACTCAAAAGCCTGTAGGAGACAGAATACAGGGATAGGGCCTTGAGGTGGTCTGCTTAGGACATATTACTTATGCCCTGTATTCTTTCAGTGAGGAACCTCGTGGACATTCCAGTTGTTGGATATGCCTGGTTAGCTACATAACAAAGGGGGCATTGTACTCAATAATAGGTCTGATGAATGCTGAATACAGTGAAACAATGACTTCCTTGGACCTAGATGCCATATCTTTGTTTATAAGTTGCGCAACATAGAATGATTTCCTCAGCACTGTAAACACGTGATGATCAAAGGCTAGATTACTATCTATGTGTGTCCCTAAGTCTCTGACTACTAGGTCAACTCTAAGGGGTGTGTTGTCCATATGATAGTTACCAGGGATAGATGACTTCCCAAAGGATACTATTATGCATTTCTTGGCATTTAGTTTTAGTCCACGACTCTGACACCAGTTGTTTGTCTGTGTCAGCCCCTCCTGGAGAACATTTGTGTCAGTGTGGGATTCAATGACATCTCCTAATTTGCAATCATCTGCAAATGTAGTCAGCCAGAGACCACTGACATTGGCCTTGACTTTAAAGAAGTAAATTCCAAAAAGGACAGGTCCAAGGACTGATCCCTGTGAGAATCCACTTGTGACTGGCTTATTTGTAGAGGTGGACTCCCCAATTCTAAGTTCCTGGGTTTTGTCTGTGAGCCAGTTGGCTATCCACTGGGTGACATATGAGTTTGTACCTAACCTCTTGAGTTTGTCAACAGTGCCCGAGTTAGGTATTATGTCAGATGCCTTGGCCAGGTCAAGGTAGGCAGTGTGAACCATTTTTCCCTCATCCGTTGTTTTGGTTACCTTCTCAAAGAAGTCCACCAGGTTGAGTAAGTATGATCTGCCCTTGATGAAACAAAACTAGGTTGGGCCCAGTGTCTGGAGGTTTACTGTATCTCTATTGATCATCTCCATGATAATTCTTTCCATGGCTTTACACATAAGACTTTCTTTTTTATTAAGTCTAAAAGACAAAATAAAAGTTACTTTCCTCCTAACAGACATTAATCAACAGTAGCCACAAATTATGTTTTGGCAGTGTCAATGGGAACTATCTTTCATTTATTTTTTTAAGCAGTATCACAATATCTTTGCCAACTTCTTTCATAGGATATGGATCTCACAAAAGGTAGTTAAAGCCTGGAGATTTAGCTCATTTCCAGTAAAGCTGTTTTAGTGTGTACTGTTAACTCCCAGTGGATGTGGCTTGAGTCTTTATAAAATGAAGTTATCACCTTACAAGTTCAAACAAATATTCATATCTCTGGAGCCATAAGTGTTATTAGCAAACTGTAAATGGCAAACTATTCAGGATATATTAATCTTTACATTAGCAGC
This sequence comes from Protopterus annectens, assembly GCF_019279795.1. Lineage (NCBI taxonomy): Eukaryota > Metazoa > Chordata > Ceratodontiformes > Protopteridae > Protopterus > Protopterus annectens. The sequence continues at coordinate 1,840,717,563 of NC_056741.1, forward strand.
ATTCATTCAGTTTGATGCTTTAAAATGGATTTTATAAGCCAAAATAAAGGCAGTGAATATTAATTTTGCAGTTTTGTATGAACAGCTTATGGTATATCAGTAATCACTGAAGAAAGACACATACTGCCAGCAGGATTTTCTTCATACAGCTGTGAGCCTTCATACGAGGCTATGCAGTTCTGCCTGTTACCTGAATGTTGGGATATTTAGAGAAATATGAAAATTATTGCAATACAAATAAACAGTATATAGATAATATTCAGTATCTCTTTAGCTACATTAGACAGGGGTCAAACATCAATACAGTTGTGTTTGCCATCATGTATGCTTTCAGATAAAAATCTTCTGATGCCTTGTATGTAGCATGGTTTTGGAATTGTTAATGCAAATATGAACACGCAATATCTGACACCTAGAGGCATCAGTCGGAGGTAACTGCAGAAACACCTGGAGGTGCACTTGTCTGTAATGTGTTAAGAGCCAGATATCATGCATAAGAAAATATCACAAGCACTCTTGATTCTTGCGGTCTTAGGTCATTTGCCTTTCTGTCATAAAAATGAAGAAATTATATTTTAAGGCATAATTTATAGGAGTCCCACTGTAATATGCAGTTTTATCTTCTTGTTTCTTTACTGTAAAAGTCTAACCAGGCTTAACTTATTTTCAAGAAAAAACAAACTCCACTGGATCCACAATCCACTGATATCTCCACAAAAAACGAAAAAAGCAGCACACACTGGATAAGAACTGATTTTTTTACTGGATTCTGGTACCTCGGCCTTCGCCTTCACATGGAACAATGTTATAAAATACAAACCAGTATAAATACACCTTTGCACAATCAATTAAATAATTAAATAATTAATCAATTAAATGCTTCACCATTTAAAGAAACATATATATACACATTCATATATAAATATTCTACAAAATAAATATTGCTTAAGGCATTAAGATTCTAAATTCATACCATTGGGAAATAATGTTCCAAAATTTATAATAAACCTGGATTCCATATTCAATAATTTTTGTTGAAAATTAATATTATTTTCTCCTATTCCCCATGGTTTTGCCAAAATGCTAAATCTGAAACCAGAGTGATCCCCCCTATGAAATTGGTGAAAGTGGCACGCAACTGGACTATCAAGTCTATTGTTTCTAACATCCCCCAGATGTTCCAAAATTCTTAACTTAACCCTGCGTTTTGTTTGTCCTATATACCATTTTGGTTCTGTACAATTGCAACCTATTATATATATCACACCTGAAGAATTACAAGTAAAATGGTCTAAAGCATGATATATCACCCCATTAATGTTATGCCCATCTAAATTAACAATTTTATCACAGATTTTACATTTCTTACATACAAAAGAGCCTGCATTAAAAACCCTGTCCTTTTTGCCCTTACTTCTAACTAATTCCTTTAGATTTTTACATCTTGTGTGAGAAGATGTTTCTTTAAATGGTGAAGCATTTAATTGATTAATTATTTAATTATTTAATTGATTGTGCAAAGGTGTATTTATACTGGTTTGTATTTTATAACATTGTTCCATGTGAAGGCCGAGGTACCAGAATCCAGTAAAAAAATCAGTTCTTATCCAGTGTGTGCTGCTTTTTTCGTTTTTTTTTTAACTTATTTTCAGTCAGATGCCCATGGAACAAACAAAGCTCCGTTTAGAAAACAAAAAACATAGCACAGTTAGACTGCCTTGATTTGTGACTAAAAGGGTATTCGTTCCCATTTATTAGAATCCTCTTGATGTTGTCATTTTTAGCAATTGTATTTCTTGTGTTTTGTTCCTCAGGTCTTGAAGATGAAAGTCCAGTAAACAGTTTTGCCTTTTAGTAGTTTTTACGAAATACAAAGGCATGACACCTACAGTATATGTTTTGCCTGAATAAAGAATCCTTTACTGAAATGGTGACACAGCCTGTTGATAAGTGCTCATTCTGTACACACAGAGCACCTCAACATGGCCAAAGTATTTGATACCATTCCTCATGCAAGTGTAATAAACAAGCTAAGCATGCTTCAAATAGATCTCTTTGCAGTAAGAAGAATTACAAAGTGGCTAAAAGAAAGAACCCACACAGTGAGGGTAGCAGGTCAGAGAGCAAGAGGATGACCAGTGGTTTGAACTTTTTCTCTTTGGCTCCTTCTATGAGGAATCCATATATCCTTTCCATGCCTGTGTGTTTTTTCTCCAAGTGCTGTGATTTCTTCCAACACCGCAAAGATGTGCCATACTTCAGTCTGCCAGTAGGTAACTATGCAGTGAGAGAGTGACAGAGAGATACAGTGTGTGTGCCTGTATGTGTGTGTTTGTGTGTGTGTGTGTGTGTGTGTGTGTGTGTGTGTGTGTGTGTGTGTGTGTGTGTGTGTGTGTGTGTGTGAGAGAGAGAGAGAGAGAGAGAGCAAGAGAAAGATAGAGAAATATCACCATTCTGTATCTGTGGACCCACATAATATTGCCAAGTATATACATAACTCTTCTGGGTGACAGTAAAAAATAGCATCAAGGAATTATCTTTCAACACTGAGGCATAAATGCAACACAAAACATCTTGACTCTCAGAGTTTCTAGAAGGTTGGCAACTTCGACATCCCTGGCTACATAAATGGGTCTTGACACAGGTTTAATAGTGGGGCCTTATTCAACCATTGCCCTGGGCCCCACCTAGCATAAAACAGTCCCTGCTCATAAACATGCACAGACGATCTCTATAGCTTGTTTGCGGATCAGGTACAGTGTGGTAAATATTTCTTTAGTATTCTTCCACATCAAACTTCTGAGATTTGCAGTTATTACAATGCAGTCTTGCCCAGTAAGTGTGAGAAAGATGAAGAGTGAGATCTAGTCTTTAAAAGCAAGAAAAACTTCATCAGGATTGTGTGTGAAGGCTAAAGATGGGGGAAAACTGGGGGCAAGACGATAGTACAAATGGTTATCTCTGGGCAAAGGAGGATACTATGGATCCATATCTTTAAGGTTCCATTTCACCTAAGGTTGCCCTGCCTCAGGCCACCTACTTGGTACCCAGGAATCTAATCAAATTCAGGTTGCTAGTGCTGTTTAACATTCTGCTGTATGCCATCTGACACATCATAAATGCTATAATGATGGATTCAGTGCTGTGAACATCCCATCCCATGCCATTTCCCAGCTCACAGATGCTGTAAAGCTGTGTTTAGTGCTACTGAATATCTTGCCACATGCTATCATCTCAAGTACTGTAATGCTGATAAATATCCCAGCCTATACCTTCTGCCAGCTCATGAGTACTGTAATCCTGGGCTCATTGTTGCAGTGGGTCTATATTTATGACACTGAAAACCCGTATCATCGAACACCACAACACCGACACACATAGCCTGAACCACAAATATGCCAAACCCCCTAAACCGCGAATTTCAAATCTCGAATCGTCATAGTTGGCCAACACCACCGCGCGCTACATACTACATACCCAAACATAATAAAGAAAACACATACATACACTAACCAAACCCTACTTCTAACCCTACACTAAACCTTCCATACATTACTATCTATGCACTTACCTTAACCCGCACCCTAACCCTAAGGTCCATAACTATCGCACACTTACTTTACAGACATATACCCAAACAAAACAAATAATCCACACACATACAGTTAACAAAACCCTACTTCTAACCCTACAATAAACCTTACATATATTACCTATCTATGCACATACCTTAACCCGCACCCTAACGCTAAGGTCCGTAACTATCGCACACTTACCTTACGGAGTTATACCGCAGACAGGCCAACCATGACAATTTGACATGTCATGTTTCGTCGTTTTGGACGTTTGCTGTTACCGTAGTTTGTGCTATACGTGTCTGTGTTGTAGTGTTTGCTGAAACGGGATTTCGATCGCATAATATAAACCCCTAAAAGGGTCTATATTACAACATTGAAAACCTGTATTATCGAACACCACAACACCGACACACATAGCCCGAACCGCAAATACACCGAACCCCCTAAACCGCAAATTTCAAATTTCGAATCGTCATAGTTGGCCAACACCACTGTGTGCTACATACTACATACCCAAACATAATAAATAAAATACGTACATACACTAAACAAACCCTACTTCTAACCCTACACTAAGCTTTCCATACATTACTATCTATGCACTTACCTTAACCCGCAACCTAACCCTAAGGTCCGTAACTATCGCACAATTACCTTACAGACATATACCCAAACAAAACAAATAATCCACACACATACAGTTAACAAATCCTACTTATAACCCTACACTAAACCTTACATACATTACCTATCTATGCACTTACCTTAACCCGCACCCTAACCTTAAGGTCTGTAACTATCGCACACTTACCTTACGGAGCTATAGCACAAACGGACCAACCATGACACTTCGACGTTTCATGTTTCGTGGTTTTGGATGTTCACCATTACCGTAGTTCACGCTATATGGATCAGTGTTGTGGTGTTCGCTGAAACGGGATTTCGATCTCGTAATATAGACCCCACTAAAAGACAAGTTTGGGTATGAAGCCCTTCAGAACTTCCCTATCAGCGAAGACAGGGAGGCTGAGCCCTGAAAGGACAAGACTAGGGACAACTAAAAAAATAAAAGCCCACACCCTGGCATAAGAAATACATAAAAAAACAAAGGGGATGGAGGGAGGGTGTGGCTGCTGCAGCTGTGGTCATTTGAATATCTACTGTTCTTGTAAGTTCAACTTACACAACTGTACTATCTTCATATTGATCACTGCTGTAGTAGTCTTAGCTATATGGGTAGGTTACCATAGCTAACTATATTTGGGAGGTGGAAGGATAAGGTTCATAGGTAGGTACTAGGCTATCAGCCCTACGGCCTATACAAGTCTAGCCTTAATGATTCCCTGGCTATTGCTTCCCACAAATATTTACTTTCCTGGACCTCTGTCTAGCAGGGCTATGAAGTGATCCACAAAGCACCTGGAGAATGGTCCTAGAAAAGCATGAGCTAGACCTAGAAAAGGAATCCAGTTTAATTTGTAAAAATATGTTCAGAGAACCAAGTAACAGCTACTAGAATATGTCTATAATCCAACCCTTTCCAAAAAGCCATAGAAGAAGCCAAGGTGCTTGTAAAGTGGGCCATGATCTTTTCTGGAATAGATTTGTCATGGTGAGTATAAGAAAAGGTAATAGCCTTAGACAACCACTAGGAAATAGTCTGTTTTGACCCCCGGCTGCCCCTTCTTCTACCTTCACAAGAAATGAACAATTGATCTGATGATCTGAAACATTTACTTCTGTTAAGATAGTACCTGAGTTGTCTGCAGACATCCAAGGTATGGAGTATCATTTCTCCCTCATTTTTAGGATCAGGAAAGAAAATGTGGAGATGTATAGTCTGACTTAAAGTAAACTCAGTTACCACTTTAGGAATAAAAGAAGGATTAGTTCTCAAAGAAATCCTGTCCTTGTGAAAAATGACATTGAGTTGACTCACCATAAGAGCTTGCAACTAATACATCCGTCTTGCAGAGGTAAGATCAATCAGTAAAACTGTTTTCTATGTTAAGAATCTCAAGTCAGCCAAATTAGATGGTTCAAATGAAGCAAGTGTTATTTTCTCAAACCAAAATTACGATCCCTAGGCAGTCAATTGAAGATGGTTGACGGGATATATCAAACATCTCTTTTCTTGTATGAGTAGATCAATTCTGTGAGGAAATTGTGGTAATTGCCCATGGCTATTTCCAAAAGAAGGGAGAACTACAGTTGCCTGGTCTAGAAGGGAGTCACAACTATGATCTTGGGGTATTCATTCTGAATCTTCAGAAGTACCCTGGATATTAGGGAAAGGGAGGAAAGTCATACAGGAACATTCCTGTCCTAAGGAAAGAAAAGGCATCTGTCTTCCAGGCCTTCTTGCATGGAGTCCTGGAACAGAATTTTGCCAGTTGACTGTTCAGAGAGGAGGCAAAGAGGTCTCCTTGAGGAACTCCCCACAGATGGATCAAATCTTGGAAGACTTTCAGAACTAGTTTCCATTTGTGAGGGTCTGCCCTGGTCCTGCTCAGTTTGTCTGCCACACAATTTTGCTCTGCCAGAATGTAGGATGCCTGCAGAATGAGACTGTGCTTTGAAGCTATACGCCAATCTAACATGGCTAATCTGCAAAGGGGGTGTGACCTTGCCCCCCTTACTTGCTTGTGGTACATCAACAACCAAAGGGGTATGACCTTGTTCCCCTTGCTTGTTGATGTACCACATCACTGTGGTATTGCCTGTAACCACTTGAAGAGGTTTCCAGGATCAACAATAGTTCAGATAATTGCATGTGTTGATCAGGGCAAGCATTTCCTTGATATTTGTGTGCTTGAGTCTGCCTTTGGTGTCCCACAACCTCTTCAGTTTTATCTCTCCTTAAACCTTCTCCTCAAGCAAAGTCTGAAGCATGTGTGGTGACTGCTTTGGAGCAGGGATGGAGAAGGGAGACAATGATTTAAGGATATCTATGTCTACTGTCTCCACCAAGTGATTTCTCTTCTGACAAACCACCGTATTGGGATTTGAAATAATAAAGGGTGCTGATGCTGGGACCAAAGAGATTTCAGATACCACTGTATCTTTCACATGTGGAGTCTTGCTGGGAGTATCATGAGAATCAGAGATGTCATGAGACCCAAAATCCTGAGGTATTCCCTCACAGTGATTGAAATCTAAGTGGAAAAACCTAGAAAGAGATCTAAATAAAGATCCATTTTTTCCTGTGGGGAAAAAAAAAACTATTTAAACTGAGGTGTCTAGTTGACATGTGTGAAGGAGTCACCCAAGCAAGAGAGAGAGAGAGAGAGAGAGAGATTCCTGACATTTTTAAAAAGATAGGTTCATAGGTTCATAGGTGTGTACTAGGCTAAAGGCCTTGGGGCCTTTACAAGCCTACTCAAAGTCACTGCAACCCGCAGGTACAAGTGCAGAGGCTCTATAGTCCAAAACAATTTCAAAATGAATCAGAGCCAGCACAAAGTGTGGTTTAACCATATTTAATACACAAAAGCTTATAGTGACATGGGTGAAGGGAAAAAAATCCCAGCCCCCAAACCATAACCGGTTTCAGCTTAACAGCCTTCTTCAGTGGAAGACAGACAAAATACAAACATTAGGACAAAAAAGTCCTTCTTATATAACTGTATGCAGATGCCAAGAGACTTTCTGTTGGTCAGTTTATAGATATTCATTTAAACCAGGAGGGAAAAGCCCCCGTAGTTTAATTATCCATTTCTTTTCCTTAAAATTCAAAATGTTGTGCCAACCAACTTTATCCCTACAATTTCCTATAATACAATCAATAACAGTAAATCTAAATACTGCAGTATTATGTTTACAAGTATGTTTGAAAAGCACATTGGATTGCCTTTTGTGGCATATATCACTCATGTGGTCCCTAATTCTAAATTTGAGAGGTCTGGAAGTTTGGCCAATATAAAACGTGGAGCATGTACAGGTGGCCAAATAAATTACCCAACTTGTACTGTAATTAGCCAAAAAAAGAGATGTTAAAGACCATGGATATATTTTTACTGCTGAATTCTTTGGTTTTATTTACCCTATGACAGTGTGAACAGTGACCGCAAGGGACACATCCCACCAGTATATCTCCTGTAAGAGTTCTTTGGGTCGGAGCAGTTCCCCTATAATCAAACCTTTTGTAGTGATTGAACAGGGAGCCCAAAGTGCAATCCCTACAAAAAGAAAAAGAACATCTGTTCCCCGAATGTTCAGACAGTCTGTTTTCTGCCATCAAACTATTCCAGTGCCTGTTGATGATACACATAAATGATATTGTCTTCCTACCAAAAGTAGTAACAAGTCTTATTTTGGACTTGGTGTCTGATAATTGTGCCTGGTACTCCAGTAATTTGGTCCGATCTTGATTGGAAGCATATTGACAAGCCCTGCTAATGTCATGTGATTTGTATCCCCTATCCTTAAATCGATGAATTAAATCTTGTTTGTAATAATCAAATGTGGAGGAGTTGAAACAAATCCTTTTCACCCTCAGAAACTGAGATTTAGGAATATTTCTGATGATATGTTGTGGGTGGAAGCTAGTGGCATGCAGGAGAGAGTTGTACTGAGGAAATGTCCTATATATATTAGTATCCAAGGTGTTATCTGGATTCCTACTCATAAGGACATCCAAAAAGGTAATCTCAGTCCTGCTGAAATTAACCTTAAACTCTTTGCCCCATTTGTTCTCATTAAGATAGTCAACAAACTCGTGCAAAAAGGTCTCATCAGACTTCCACACCAACCAACAATCATCAAGGTAGTGTCTCCAGATGTCAATCTCGTTAATGTATAGATTATGACAAGGATCATAAATCAACTCCTCCTCCAAATATGCCATAAACAAGTCGGCATAAATAGGGGCAAAGGAAGCCCCTGTGGCTGTTCCTTGTACTTGCCAAAAACATTGATCTTGAAAGCAGAACATGTTTTTTGGTAACATGTTCACCCAGGCAGACAAAAAAAGTATTAAAACCTGGTTCGTATAATTTAGATCTCTCCAGCCAGTACTGTAGGGCTATCAACTCTGCCCAATATGGGATATTTGTATACAAAGAGGTGACATCTAGGGTACATAGCAGCCGATTTGGTTCCAATTGCATTTCTGAAATGATACCCAAAAACTGGGTGGTATCCTGAATTCGGGCTCGCACACAAGACAACAATGGTTTCAAATATAATGCTAGAAATTCTGAAAGGGGTTCTGTAAGGGAACCCCTACCTGCCACTATTGGCCTTCCCGGTGTATTATTGGGATATTTGTGGATTTTGGGTAGAAGATACAGGTATTGTTGCTTAGGATCAAGTACCTTCAGATGGAAATTGTCAGCCTTAGTGATGATACCTTGCTCTTGAGCTTCATCCAAAAAAGGTGTCAGTTTCCACCTTGAACCTCCTAATGGGATCCAGTGGCATAGCTATATTGTACCTACCATCTTCTAACTGTTTCTGTGCTTCCCTACAATATGAAACCCAATCTTGTATGACAACAGCCCCTTTTTTATCTGCAGGTAGGATCACAATGTCCCTATTGTTCCTCAAATTGTCAATAGACTTCACCTCAACCTTAGTAAGATTATTGTGTAAGTTATTATACTCACAAGGGTTGAAGTGTAGATCTTTGAGAAGGTTATCTTGAAAGATCGATACAGTCGGTGACATAGGAGGCATAAAAGTATACCCACGAAATCTAAAGCCTCTCTGTATTGTCTGAGGTATTATCAAAATATAGCCTTAGATTTAACAAATGGCAGAAATCTATCACATCCTGGGCCAAGGAGTGTTCAGGAACAAACAAACGTGGCACAAAACTCAAACCCTTGTTCAAAATCTTTATTTCAGTTTCAGAAAGACTTGCAGAAGAAATGTTAGGCACATTCATGCAGGTATCTATCTTTGTATCATCAATTTGAGAAGCCCTTCCAGATCATTTATTACCCTTATGTTTCCTCCCCCTCTCCTGACCCTGACCCTAAAGGGTGTGATATATTATTGCGTTTAGGGTCCGGTGATGTTTCTGTGTGGCCATCAACCTCTGTGCTGGATGATGATTCATCCCCTGATGTAAAGGAATCCCTGTTTCTTTTGAGAATAGATTTTGGTCTCTTTCATTTAGAAGTAAATGGTTTTCTGTCAGAGATCATAAATTTAATGTGTTTGGGAATCTCAAATGGTCTACCTTTCTCATACTCTCCTACATCTCTGTTAAATTTTTACATCTTTTTTTCTTTAAGTAATTTTTCCAAATCAATTAATTCAGTACTAATTAATTCACACAGGGTGTGTAACAAGGTAAAGTGTCAAACACATTAAGATTCTGGCATAAAGCTACAACATCCTGGATATTTTGTTGGACAATATGTTCATAATAAGCAGCTAAGGCATCCACAAAACCCATGGAGGCCTGTTGTTGTACCTGTGCCGATTGTTTCAAAAGTAATTAGTCAACACTATGTACCAGGGGTTGCAACTTAACTCTAACTCTCATAGGTGTAATCTGTTTACATTGATAGGCTTTAAAAAGGCATAAATGCCAGACATTAGTTCTCAAATTTTTCATATTTTAATCAATTTAGAAAAGGCCACCTTGCATTGATTTGTTGGATCATTCTCTGTAAAATTAACCCTGTTGGTTAGATTGGCAGGTCCCAGGCCAAATACCTCCAAATTATCCATATTGGATGACAAACTTTTAGTAAGGGAGGCCAAATCCATGTCAAACATATATATTACTCAACATGAGTTAAAAGATGAACTAGTCAGACCAGCATCCAATAGAGGGGAAAACCAAAAGTCTTAAAGTATACCCTACTACAGGGCGAAAAAACATGTATATAATACCAATGATATGTCACACTATGTCCCAAGCCAAAAGGTCCACAATCATCCCACCATTTCAGAACATAATATATTCACATTGACACCTATGCAGGCCAACATCCACAAAGGATTCAACAGTGAGTGGACCCCACAATAATAGGATGTTCACCCCCTAGACATATATAATGTAGTGATACAACAAATAGCCCTTGTTGTGAATGACCATTCCAGTCCTTATCAACTAATTAAGTACTCACATACAATACTACGTATCACTAGATACAAAAACAATGAAACCAAAAATAAACTTGTTAATATACTGGACCCAGTCAATTAGATCCAACTAAGGTTGACTAGAACATCTCATAGTTGAAAAATATATAAAAAAGAAATATTTTCAACCATAATGAATCTCAAGGCTGGGACAAAAGTGTAACCAAATAAATAATAAACCAAAAGACTAGTGATAATTCGCCTCCAAGTCATGAGGGTCTAGCTATCACCTCTTGTTTTGAATATCATGAAAAATCAAGGTGGACCTTCTAAATCATCATGCAAGCCTTATAATCTAGTAATCAAAACTACAATGAACAACCTAAGGCGTCAGTTGTTCTTGCAAAGAAAATACCAAGAAATAGCCATAGAAATAAATCAAACCTGATCTCAAAATCATATGTTTATCCACAATAACAGCCTATCTCTGCAACCGGATATAGTGATACCTGATTGGAAGGTAGATTCAAATGACTATGATTCCCAAAAGCATAGCCCAATCCTAATATTAACACAATGTTATATATACATGACCACATAAACTCCCATATCCGATTGTTTGAAAAAAAACAGCAGTGAGACATTAATTCTTCAGGAACATTCTGATATTGTCAGATGGGATCATCCGGCCCTCATAAACAACCTTATTGATCATAAATTTAAGATGCAAAGGTCCATGTTAAACAAAAATAAAAATTCCAGAGAGATGCAAAGTAAACAGAGCAAACAAATGGCTATAAAGCCAAAGCTCCATACAAAAATGGGTAGCTGTAGAAGTCAATAATTCCTCCATTCATACTAAGGCCCAGATGGCTATAATCACCATTCAGTCACCATAGATGTATAAGTATGGAAAGCATAATAAAAAAACATATATTATATAGCCCAGTCCTTCACAGTTTTAGGGTAGTTGACACCACATAAACTTCTCCTACACATACTAAACTCCTTTGATTTTTTTTTCCCTCTTGGTTTGGTTCTCATCCTACCCTGAAAACACAACAACAAGCAGTACTCTGAAAATTCTCTCTGCTCTACTACCTATCTCCTAGGGTACCTCTCAAGCTCAAGGATTAATCCCACTCTTATCTTCTATCTTTATCTTCAATCATCAATCATCTATCCTACCTGCATACAATATGCAGATGATTCTACCATCATCTGTACAGCTCCCACCCACTCAATCTGGAACTCCAGTCCATCACACAATACCTTTTCAACACAATACCTCTGACCTCAAAAACTCAAAAGATTCTCAAAAAAAACTTCTCAAAAACAAAACTATACCTACACACCTATTCTCACCTACCCACAAATCTTTTTACTATTACTGCAGCATTACCTTATCTCCCTACCAGACTCTACTACCAAACCAGACTCTGCTATTGATGATAATAATTACTAATTGATAAATATAACAATATAATAAAATAAAAGAAGTAAAATAAATAAAAAAAAGTAGAATAAAAAACTTCCCCTTTCCAGAAGCAGAAGACACCTTCCCACTCTTCACATCTTATCTCCACCCACCTCTACTCTTTATCTTCTTTAATCCAATCTCTAATCTCTAAACTTAAAAAAAAAACTATCCTATCCTATCATAATATAGCCCGTTTGCCACAGCATCCCAAGCACAGAACTCACCCCTGTAATAACTTAAAATAACAACAATGGTTAAACTACCAACAACCATATCTATCAAAAACTCTTAATTACACACAACATTCTTCAACTAACAAAAACACCAGCTCTCAGTACCTCCCTCCCTCTACAAAAACTTGAAACAGTTCACCAGTACAAAAAAAAAACACAAGTCACCACAACTACAAAACAAACTAAATACCATCATTATAATTTTCAACTCCCAATATGGAATAACCTCCCCCACCTCCATCCTCACCTCACTACAACACTCTAACATAAACAACTTCTACTACATCTTAACACTTTCTAATACATCTAAATGACTCCTTTCCTGTCAGACCCGACTTCTTCCCTAAAGCCATACCTCCCTCCTGAAATCATTAAAATCACTATCTTTCCCTGCTATTTCAAAAAAAAAAAAACTGTAAAAAAAAAAAAAAAAAAAAAAAAAATATGAATATATAGCTTTTGTTTTTGTTTTACTGTTTTTTTTTAAAATATTTTTACTACACTAAAAAATGTTTATTATTGTTTTTTAACCTTGTTTTGTGTGAGCTTTTCCAATAAATGTCTGGAAAATAAAAAGGGAAATTAGTGGAATTCCCTAAAATAAAAAATAAAACATGTGTTATGATGACTATACCTTCCATCCGACTGTTGTGCCCAGGAAAAAAAACATGAAATTCCACCAGTTAGTAGCAGTAGTATAAATGTCAGCACACAATTAATGTCCCTCAGAAGTCAAGGGTCCAAAAACTGAACCAGTTAAGTATAATCAAAATATCATGAGGCACACACCCACTACTATCAATAATAGTCACACTATGCCCTTGAGGGTTGGGATGTTTTTTCCCTTCACCCATGTTAATATATGCTTTTGTGTATTAAATATAGTTAAACCACACTTTGTGCTGGCTCTGATTTGCTTTGAAAGCCTTTACAAGCCATATCGATAGGATTACCCTGGCATAGTTCCACCCGACCTTAGTTCCCAGTGCCTCTGTTGAGTAGAGCCACTGAAGTTATCCCCAGGGTGAATTTTCTGTTTCCCATCCACTCATCAAGATTTCTCTTGAAGGGGGTCAGCAAGGTGCTCTGCTTGACATGTATGGAAAATCTGTTCCATAGCATGGGCAATCTCTGGGTTATGAACCTGTCCCTCCAGCATGTTCTGTTAATTGTGGTAATGAGGTTGAGGTCTTTGGAGTGTGTGGTGCAGAGGGATTGGGATATCTTTAGATGTAGCGTTTCTAACAGAGCTGGTGTCAGACATGGCTTTGTAAGTCAAACAGAGATCACCTCTAAGTAGGCAATATGATACTGAGAATAGATGGAGTTTTTTTGAGTCTGTCCATATAGGTCAAGTGTTTAAGGATTTTGTGGTATTTCCAGTTGTTGCAGGTGTCTAGTGAGGTACATGCTGAATGGGACATTGTATTTGATGACTGGCCTAATGAGGGAAGAGTAGAGGGAGACAATGACCTCTTTCTTCCTGGATGCAAAGCCCTTAGTTATGAGATCTGCCACATAGAAGGACTTTCTGACCACAATGGCAATGTAGTGATCAAAAGAGAGGTTGCTGACAACCTGTGTTCCCAGATCTCTTATAATGCTTTCTGTGTTCAGTGGACTACCATCAATGTGGTAGTTCATGGGAACTGGGTTTTTCCCAATAATGCCTTCTGTGTTCAGTAGACTACCATCAATGTGGTAGTTCATGGGAACCAGGTTTTTCCCAAAGGGGATGACAACACATGTTTTGGCATTGAGCTTAAGGCCACGGTTCTGATACCAGTCGTTGGTCTCAGTGAGGCCATTATGTAGGATGTCAGCATCGCTTGGGGAGTTAATAATAGCTCCCAACTTGCAAATGCCTGCGAACCTTGTCAGCCAGAGTCACTTCGTGTTGGCCTGGACTTCAGAGAAGTAGATACCAAAAAGGAGATGACCCTGGACCAAACCCTGTGTGATTCCACTCATGACTAGTTGGCAATCTGACTTGGAATCAGTTACTTTCACACTGTGGGTTCTATCTATGAGCCAATTTGCAACCCACCTAGTGATATAGGGGTTGATGTCAAGCTTAGTGAGTTTTTCTATGATTCCTGAGTGGGAAATGGTATCAAAAGCCTTGGCCAGATCAAGGCAGGCTGCATGAACCACCTCGCCTTCATCCACAGCTCTGGAGATTGACCCAAATAAGTAACCAAGTTGAGCAGGCATGATCTACCCTTCACAAAACCAAACTGTGTAGGATCCAGAGTTTGGAGATTCCCTATATCCTTGTTTATTAGGGCCATGATGATGCATTCCATAGCTTTGCATATCAAACTCATCAGGCTAATAGGGCGGTAGTTCCCAGGGTCTGTAGTTGCACCTCCTTTGTGGATAGGGATGACTGTAGCAGTGCTCCATTCAGTAGTGACAAAACCTGAGGTGAGGCTGTGATTGAACAGGGTACACAGGTGAGGTGCCAGTTCACTCTGTAGTTCATGTAGAACACAACCAGAGATATTGTCAGGTCCCATAGAAGCTGTATTCTTGGCTTTGGACAGTGCTGTTTTAACCTGTACAGCAGTAATTCTGGGTGCCTGGCAATCTACTGGTATTGTGAGTGGTCCTTTGGGGGGGAGGAGTAAAGTTGGCACTGAATCTGTCAGCCAGTATACTGGCAATATCTGTTGGCTTGGTATAGGAGGTACCATTGTGCAGTAGCACAGAGTAAATCTGTGTATTGCCATGGAGATTCTTTACGTAACTATAGAAGGCCTTGTGGTTGTCTTTACTATCTGCTGCAATTCTGTTTTCATAGCTAGCTTTAGAGGATATGATGAGGGATCTCAACTTTTTGTTGAGGCTAATAAGGGAGTTTTTCCAGTCTTGGGACTTTACCTTATTTTGCATCAGTTTCCTCCTTCTGTTGTAGAGTTTGTTTATGGCAGGGGACCACCAGATTGACATCCTGTTTTTGGAGGAAAGCGTCTTGGTTCTATTGGGTATGGCAAGATCCATGCATTTGTGTACGTGTTCGTACAGTGCATTGCTGTATGATTCTGTGGTCACGCAACTATTCTCCATTTGCATGGGTGCCGTGAAGTTAGCCACCTCTGTTTTTAGGAGCCCAAAGTTAGCCTTGGAGAAGTTTTTCATGGTGGTTACCTTTGCAGAGGGTGGCGATGGGAGGGATGTGGATTTCCAAGGTGATTAGTTTGTGGTCGGATCTAACCAAGGAGGAGCTGACTATTGGTGTAGAGCAATGGATGCCCATGTTAGTAATGACCAGGTCAAGGATGTTGCTACCTCTAGTGGGGGTAAGAACGAGCTGGTCCAGGGCATTGGCATTAATGAATTCCAGGAAATGTTGGGCAAGTGTATTGGTACATGAGTAGTTTACCCAGTTAATGAAGGGGTAGTTGAAGTCGCCTAGTAAGAGAGTGTTAGTTTGGACCCATATATTCTCCAGGGTGCTTAGGAATGTGGAATGTGAGTCTTGGGACATGGTTGGGGACCTATAGCAGGCTACGACCTGAATTGCTGTCTTTCCCAATGTTAACTCCACCTGAAGTATCTCTGATGCGTTATGTTGGGCTACCAGTCTGGAGGTGTGCGCATCCTTTATGAATATGGAAACACCACCACCTTTGGAGCTTTGGTCCAAGTTTTGGGGCTGAAAGGTGTGGAATGAGTTATAGCCTGGTAGTGCAGGGGTGCTTTCTGCTGCCTTAAACCATGTTTCTGTTACAGCACAAATGTTGAAGTTCTCCATTTTAAGGAGTGCTTTGAGCGAGTGCATTTTGAGATTTAGACTTCCAGCACTGAGCAGCATGACCCTCAGATTGCATTTGTTTGTAGCTGTTGCAGTGGTAATTTTTCTTTGGAACACAGCCTAAAAAAGGCACTACAGAGGTTGCAAGAGCCTTGGCCAGTATCCGGATGCCCATGGATGCCATCTCTGGCAAAGCATCAAGGTCTGTCAATCATGTCACCCCAGACAGACAGATATTGGATCCCCTTAGAATGACACCAGAAACTTAGCCAGTTGTTGAAATCAGTCATTTTCTGCTTGTAATGTGGTATCATTCTTGGTGATGGTAGGATGCTGCTCAGGGCTAGGGTCATACCCACCTGGGCTACATAATCCGAGAGCTCCTCCATGTCTCTTTTCATGTAGCCCAGGGAGGTACATCTCAGGTCATTCACACCCACATGTACAATGACAGAGTCATATTTGTACCTGTTGTTGAGGGACCTGAGTGCGTGCATTATGTGGTGGATCCTGGCACCTGGCAGGCAGCTGACTGTTACTTTCTCCTTATTCAGCCTAGTGAATGGGACATCAGTGTGCCTCACTATCGAGTCACCTATGACTTGTGTGTTGGGCATGCTGTTTTGCCTTAGGGGCTTTGCTTGAGTGGCACACTGTTTAGGAGAGTTATGTGTCTTGTGATTAGTGTTGTGTTGTGGTGGTTGAGTGCGTTTCTGCCTTGGAGGTCTCTGCTGCTTGGGTAGATTTTTATTGAGAGCCTCCAAAGATAAGCAGGTCATCTAAATATGGAAAAATGTGCATACCCTGTATCCTGCAATGACCTATAACTAGTGCTAGACACTTTGTGAAAACTCTTGGTGCAGTGGATATTTCAAAGGGTAAGGCAGAGAACTGATAATTTGATCCAGACACACAAAACCTTAAGAAACACCTAACGTCTGGATGAATAGGAAAGTGGTGATAAGCAACTTTTAAGTCTAGTGTTACCAGGAAACCTGAAAGTGAAAGAAGAGGAACAGGTTGTGAACTGTCAATCTGAATTTGGGCACTATAACAACCACAAATAAAGCTCCTTCTCTGGCTGGGATGTGGAACACCATAATCATATATGTGGTATTTATATACATTTTCTAAATGTTTTAATATGTTGCTTATATAAGTAGAATCTACTGGATTATTGAAGTTTTTAAATATATATTTCTTTAACAGCCACATTATATATTATATTTTATTCAAGATTTATGTATATTGCATAGTGATATGTTTTCTTTATTTGACCAAATGATTTCATTCAGTTTTTACAACTGCCTGAATAATTAGAATTTACTTATAAAGTTACAGTCTTAATAACTGATTTTACAGCAGAACATAGAGATACCTTACTAAAAGGATACAAGGCCTAACAACATGCACTACATGGACTGACTCGAAGCTCTGTCGCTATGCTTGGTATCCTACTGACTGCTTAGAGGTGATGTGCCTGTCACAAGGTTTCCTCTTATCCATTATTGATGAATTTACTGCACATCAGCAAGTCAAATAGCATAAGAAAAACCCTCTTCTGCCACATCAATAGAATGGTTTGGTTGGACAGGTGTATCTTGCAGAGGGAACCACTGCTGTGGAACAGACTTCCTTATCCACATAACAGAAAGTTCATACCTGTCCACATGTGAGCACAACTTAGATCTATGATGTGAACCAGAAAATGAACCCCAGGACTGCCTCTTCTACTGCTAATGGGCAGAGGGAGCTCCTAAAAGCTTTATTCCCAAGCATGGGTCCAGTCTTATTATCTGTGGTATGAACCCAGTTATCCTCATTAGAGGTAATATATAATTATTGACCATGGTATGGTAAGACCAATCTGTAACAAATGCGATAGGTTATTTAGAGCACAAAAAGGGAAACTGGACAGGCTTAAAATAGCCTGCAAGGGCATCTAGCCTACTACATTCCCATGAACCTATACGTTTCTAGGTCAGGAAACCCTATTCCACCATCTTTACATTCTCTTACATGATGTCCCACTGCTGCTCTAGGTTTGTTGGGGTGCAATAAAAATTTCAAACAAACATCATTAAATTGTATAATGTGTTTATCAGGAACTAAAGAACTTGTCTGTATAATGTATATTATTTTGGGTAAAATAATTTTAATTAAAACTAATCTTTCCTAGAAAAGAATAACTTATTCCATTTCATATTATTTTAATATTGTTTAAATATTTTCATAATTTGTTATCACTATTTATTTACATTTAAATGGAATAATCTCTTTACTATCCCATGTAAATTCAGTATTAGTTCCCATCAAATAATTTAACTCTTTGTTAATTAAGAAGATCTCAGTTTTATTCTGAATTACCTTTAGGCCTGACATCAATTTTAAATATTTTAATGGATGTTTTTATATTCATTAGTGAAGAATAAATATTATCTGTTATTAACAGTATATTAATCAGCAAATAACCGAATGTTGGAAGTATGTTGATTAGTTATTTTAAGTCCTATTTGTTCAGCATTATGTAACTGGCTAGTGGCTCAATAGCCAAAGCAAATAATAAAGGAGGCAAGGGACAACCTTATTTCATGTCATTTTTATTGACTGAGAAATAAAAAATCCTACTTTAACATACAAGAATTAATTTTAATTATGATTAATAAAACATATACAAGTATAAGGAAACATGTATATTTGTAATACTCTAGTTAAATAAGACCAGTTTACTAAGTCAAAGGCTGATTGCTGGTTATTCTTTTAATGCTGTCATGTGTTTGTCGATTTAATATAAAGTCAATGTAATTTTCTTCTGTTAGTGTAGGTAACATTTTTAAATCTATTGACAAAGACTGACATACAATTTTGAAAACAACATTCAGTAATGAAATAAATCTATAATATGAGCACATAGAATGATCTTTATCCTTGTTTTAATAAGGGAAAATATATTGTGCATTCCTATGATGGATGTACAGTAAGTGAAGGTTTAAATTCTGTGAACATTTTCTGTAAAACAGATAAAACATTGTGAAGTAATATTGTATACATTTCAGAAATAATGCAATCATTGCATGGAGCTTTTTTCTCCCTTCAGCCTTTTAATTTGCTTCTTTATTTCTGTTATAGAAATAGATTTTTATGTTCCTTATTTCATCAGCAAATAACCCACTGTTGGAAGTATGTTGATCAGTTATTTTAAGTCCTACCTGTTAAGTGGTATGTAACTGGCCGGAGGTTACCAATTAATTTTCTCATAATTTTAAACAGTGCAAGATTTCTTCTATGCCTGTATATTTCCTGTTACTACCAGGAATAGATATAATGTTGATGTGATAAGTTTTTTTTTATATCATTTTGGATCTAAGTGCTAACATGTGTAGGCTTTTGGGAGTTAGAAAATAAGAATGTAGTTTAACTTTTTCTAAACTAATGGAAACATTATCCTGTAGGATCTTCTGAAGCCCTGCATTCATTCTTTCCATTTCTGCTAATATGAGTTTTTCTCCTTTTTGTGTTTTAACTTTAAGTAGAGACTTTGCCAGTAAAAATGCTTTAATCAAGTCCAATAGGTTCACACTAGTAACGTCACTATTACTATTGAAGTACAGTTCTGTTGTATTAATGTTAAAAAGAAAACTCATTAAAATATTTTAATTTTTTATACAAGGTGGCAGTCTATTATAAAGCAAATTTAATTAGATTTAACATTACTGCTTAAGTAATTGAGTTGTGATCTGATATAGGATATGTTATTACATTTACCTTTTCTGTTTTAGAAACCAAATAATTTGTCAATATAAATCAATTCTTGGCTATATACCAAATTTATAACAGTAATGAGTATAAAACAAAGACTTAGATTCATAAAAGTTTTTTAACATCTGTAAGATTAAGTAAGTCTATAAAGTTTACTAAAGATTTGGCTGATGCTGAAATTCTAGATTTGTTAACTGCATTAGTATAATTTCCATTAAGTATACAGTTAATATCTCTTGACATTATTAAACTTCCATTTATATTCAAAGTTAAAATTTCCAGATACACCCAAGATAATTTAGTTTCATTTCCTGGGGTGTAGTACATATTTGCTAAGGTTAACATTCCTTTTTGATGTTCAGTAATGACCATAAAGATCATATCTTTATTATCACCGCACAAGTCAATAATCCTGGGCATTGTAATAGAATTTCTGCATAAGTTTGCTATACCTCTTCTGGTTTCTTTAAAGCTAGAACTTGATAGTAGTTTATAATCCTTTGTATCTAATTTGTTTAATATAATCTGGCAATAAATTAGTTTCTTCTAAAAAAATAACTTGCGCTGTATGCATTTTAAATATTTAAACAAACTACTTCTGTTACTGCTACTGTTGAGGTAATTTACACTTAAACACATTAAAAAAGACATCTTATATCAATAACATATGTATTGCTATTACTAATTACTATTCTACGGTCTCCACGGTAATCCAGATCCTTAGAATAATGCTTACATCAGAACAATTAGGCTAGCATGTAACACTTTATATTATAGCCAATGTATTTGTCTGTGAGTGGGGATAAGCTGGCTCAACACTTATTTATCCCCTTTCCAAACTTATTTTTTGTAGGTTAAAATCAAGTTACAGATTAAAACAGCTAACATGCACTAGGTTGAATTTAATGTGTAAAATTAGAATTTATTAGCACATAAGAAATAAATTATTAACTTAATTTCAAGTAGGCATCAGTCAACAAAAATTAACTTACTGCAAATCATGGAAATCAGAAAAAAATATCAAAATTACTTACACAAGCTCCTGGCAATATAGTAAGGCATGCAACATACCAAGAGTTCTGTTTAAACAAGAGTTAAGAGTACTTCAGTCCTGTATTACCAGGTTTTCCATGTTCAAGAGTCTTTTGGTCCTCAATGGACACTGTAAAATAGTCCTGTATTTTCTATCCAGTCTCCCTTTGCGAGATCCACAAATGAAGACAGTTCCTTGCACTTGGATGCTGACTCCTCTTGTAGGCTAAAGGCCAATTCAGTTGTAGGGAGCACTAGTTAAATGCCCCTGCCTAGCACACTCCACTTTCTCTCACTGAGAATGGATCTACCATTTGGATTTGCTAGTCCCAGAATTCACAAGATGCAATATCACAGTCTTTAGTTCCTTTTCCAGAGTTTTATTTTTTCTATCTGTAGCAGTCCTCCAGTAAAACTCTTTAGTGCTTGTTATCTGGCAGCAGACAGCCACCCAGTTATAACTGGAGCAAAAAGTTGAATATCTGACAGTTTGAAGTCTCTGATCACTCAGTGTTTCACCAAAATAAATAAGTTTCACTGAAGTATTTATATTTCAGGGCAGAGAGGATTTGGAATTTCTTTGTTCTGTCTCTGTAGTTGATGGAGTTCAGCCTTTCCACAGTACATTATGTCTTTGATTAATACCAAAACTGAGAAGAGAAAGTGGACTTCAGCCATTAATTTCTTCACATCCCATGAGTTTATCACTCATTTCTGTCCCATTGACACCTCAATGTCTGAGAAACAGAATGGCGTATAGTTTTTTATATCTGGTTCTGAGGTCTAATTGTGATGGTACCTTTTAGTCAGAGCTGAAAACAAACATTGAGTACAGACATTTTGAGGCAAATGTCTTAACAGATAAGGCCCTGTGTTCAATCCCAGGTTGCATGTTATTTGTCTTTTTTCTGAACATTCAGGAGGCCTCTCTGCTAGGAAAACAAACCTTAATACATGTGTTTTACTGAAGCAGGGACACAAATCTCTCAAATGGTATGGCTTCATGCCCTCTAGTATTTTTGTTACATGCCATTACATGATATGCCAGGAGAATAACAAGATTAATACACATCAATATATGAAGGCAAAATTAATAATTGCAATGAAGATACAATAGCAATGCACTATGCATCCAGTGCTTAATGACATAAAAACAAGAACATATACAGCAACAACAATGTTTATGATGAACATGGTTAAGGATATCAGTAATACATGCATTTATTTTCCTTTTCAATCAAAAGGGTTTACTTTCCTACAGCTGTATGAAAACAAAAGCAAATTTATTGCCTGAAATATAATTTTATTTGATAAAGACTCAGAAAGCAAATAGTTAACAATATTAAAGATTACTAAACTGCAAATAAACTAGTTTCCTTACACGGAATTTAAAGTTTCGAGTTTGAATAGAAATTTCATTCAAACTACTCTTCTGATTCTCCTTTCATCTCTTATACCCACTTATGCTACTTGCCGTAACTTTAAATATATGTTGAATGTTTAGATTTATAGGTAGTTACCAGATATGCCATCAAAGAGACCACTGAGGAAACAATTCCAGTTTCCCTAAAGCCCCACAGCATTGTTGAGCCAGTCAACCTGCTCAGAGTCACACAGTAGGCAGATAGATGGAGGCAGTATAAATCAAATCTTGTAACACAAGAAACAGTCTGTCAACACCTCATACTTTAAATCCACGGCACCAACCACCAGATATCAAGCTCTCCACAGCTCTTGCATTGCTACTAATCTTGAGACTTTTCAAATTCCACAAGCAAAGTCACATGCCATTTGCTCCCACATGTAGAGCAACCATCAGCAATCTTTTAATAACCCTATCTGAATGCTCAAAGCACACACATTCCCACCTTAAGTAGTTTGTACCAACAATACCGTACAGCAAAAAAAAAAAATGTTTTGACTTCATATTCCCACACAGTACTTTGTGTCCATTTAAACAAATGTTCCATCTTTAGGTTTATTGGTAGTCATAGATATGCAGCCAAGGAGACCATCAATGAGATCATCCTAGAGTCCCAAACAATCTAGAGAGTTACCTGCTCAAAGTCACACAGTAGGTAGATGAAAGCTGTGGGATTCAACCTATGTACTACAAGAAACAGCATGTTAACTGTTCATGCTCCCATACACAGCATTAACTGCCAGGCTTCAAACTCTCCTTAACACTCATATTAATTTTCTTAAGACTGTTCAAGTTCCATAGTTAACGTTGTATGTAATTTGCTCTGACATCCCGAACTATTACCCATCAAAAACTGAGATATACACTAGTACCCACTCACTATTTTTTTTTCACCAGGGAATGAGTTAGGGAGAAATATAAGGTGGATTGGTCATTAGTGATTGGTTATAAGGAGAAGATTATGGGGGTCTGGTATTAAGGGATCAAGGACATGTGGGCTGCTAAGATAGTAGCTTTTTAGTGAGGATTTAAAAGCATTAAGGGAATCTAACAAAGTAATAGATGTTGGTAGAGTATTTTAATAACCCTATCTGAATGTATTAATTCCTTTAACTAATATGGATCTACAATGCTGCACACAAAATATTTACTTCAATATATGTTATTAAAATGCAGAACATAAAACAGTAATCTGGAGCCAAAAAATCGAACTTGTTGCCTTTGGAAACAGCAAAAATCTGAGAATACTTGTAATCAAAGTGACCTCTAATTATCACATTTCACACCTTCCAATTTGCTAGTTAAAAGAAACAAAAGACTATTTTGGCAATGCAAATAAAATGCAAATAAGGCTTTCTTGCCTGTCACAAAAGATTATAACAGGTGACAGCTATAGTTATGATACAAGGTGGCCTAGTGGTTAAGGTGTTTGCCTAACAAACACAAGGTGCAGGATTTGAGTCTATTAGCCTAGTACTAATCTATGAAACTATGAAACTATAAGTTAAAACATAAAATTTTACACTGGGGAAAGAGGGAGAGATAAAAGTAAATAATTATGTGAAGGCATGCTACTACATATGAGTCAACATTAAAAACATATTCTGGTGTTTATAGTATGTTCTTTTAACTCTAGACATATTTTGTGACATTATATGAACATTTACTTAAGAAGTGTATATAAAGCAGGTAAAGACAAGTCACTCTGTACTTTCTCTGCTCAACTGTATACCAGTCAGGAAACTGTAACCTGGAATTTCCTCCCAGTCTACATTGAAAAGTAGGAAGTAATTCCATTACTTATTTATTTCTGTATTTATTTTTAATTTAACTTTGTAGTTGATAAATGTATTCTAAGCATTGTCTTGATGCTGGTAACAACCATCCAGAAATAAAATTCTCTCAACCTTATGGCAAATCCATAAGGATTCTGAACTGCACACCATAAAAATTTATAAACATTGTCCAATTAACTAATGAAAAGACTTTTTAACAGTTGGTATACCACAGAGATTCTAAATGCAACTTGGAAGATACACCAACTAGTGACAAAGTACATAGATTTTGCATGCTTGCATTGTGCTGTCTTGTGGTTAGGTTAAGTAACATAACTTTCAAGTACTGGCAAACTGTAGACATAGATTCCTTTTTGGCGGGTGTACTAGACACGGTCAAAATTACAGAAAGCCGAAACCCATATGGCCAAGACCATATGTTCGACTTCCGCAATATCGAACATGTAAAAAAAAAAAAAAAAAAAAAAAACAACACAACAGTAACTCACTTTCTAAGTCTTAGCAGGGGGTCTACGCTCCTCACACCCCCTATGACTTTAATATGCCAACTCCGAGATCGCACTACAGTGCGGAAATGGAAATATTTCCATTCATCACTGCACGGAGATGTCCGTTACACATGGTCGGGATTTCAAAAGTCAGACATATGGTCTCGGCCATATGGGTTTCAACTTTGTGGCATTTCGACCCTGTGTAGTGGACCCTTTCTGGCACAGGTATTATCTCATTAACCTAGAATATTGTACAGAAGAGTCTGAAGTATACAAGATGGTTGATATACAATTCAGAAAGATAGTTGTTTATCATGTGGAAGCAAAGGCAAGTAAAAATGTGGCTATTGTACAGTTTGTGAATAAATGCTGGAAAGGCAATCTTGCGATATTCATGTATAGGAGTTAGTGAGTAAACAGAATTTGACATGTTCAAGTCAAGGTTCAGTTTTAGGGGTACAGCTAGAGCATTGTTTCTTATAACTTACTCTGAATATCACTTTCTGGGTACTAGAAAAGAATACATTAGGTGTGGTGTACTTTCTTTCCAACCTAGTCTGCCTCAAATGGCCACATTATGAGACTGCATCTGCATTCCTGTATGGACATTGGACTATATCAAAAAGTTCATGCTGAAAGGACTTTTGTCTGCCTTTGTGTAATACCTGTGTGTTTAATGAATTTCCAGAAAAACAGGTGAAGAAGCACAATGGCTGAGAAGATCTTCCACAAAATATTAAAAAAAAAAAAACAAAACAAAGATCATCATTCAAACTCCTCACATTTAACTAGTAGCGAGGATCAAATCCCAGATCATGGGCCTAAATAAGGAACAACACTAATAAATGCACCAGCATACAAGCTAATATGATCACATTTCCATAAAATATAAATAAACTACAGCTTTGAAACTTACCAGTGGTGTCACTGCAAATGTAAAGAGTTAAGACCTAACATCAGGTAGTTCTAAAGTGGTATTCAGTGCAAGTTATACAAACAAATGCTCTAGCTGTAGCTCTGCAATGGACCCTTGACATTTTATTAGATCTAAGGATATAGTGAGTGCATATGCAGAACTGTACTTTATTACTGTAATGAGAAACTTTTTGATTAATTTTATATGTAAATCTCTCCCCACCTCTTCAAATCTTAAAATATTCTCTCCTTACCACCTGTATTAACCCCACTATTGTACGTACCGTGGCTGCACTTACTAACTTTCCATATTGGTTCTGCACATATCTTTAACTTTATTAGTAACTTAAGCTCTGTAGATAATTTTAATGCTTTCACTTTTCCAAATGGAAAATATAAACGTTTTTGTTTTTAATACTACTACCATTTACAATTC
This sequence comes from Protopterus annectens, assembly GCF_019279795.1. Lineage (NCBI taxonomy): Eukaryota > Metazoa > Chordata > Ceratodontiformes > Protopteridae > Protopterus > Protopterus annectens. Next base: position 1,840,743,501 of record NC_056741.1, read on the forward strand.
TATTTTATTGTAATTTTTATTGTAAATATTATTGTAAACTTGTGGAGCTTTTCTCCCCGAGCCTCTGCTGAAAAAGGGCTATCAGCTCAGTCCAACAAACCTGGTCAACAAATGTAAAATAAATAATAATAAATAAAATAAAGAATGATGAATACTGTAACTTTCGTAAATTCACTCGGACAGAGTGTTTAGCACTGTGATACTCTCTGATTTAGTCTGTATTGTTTTGAATAAGTGTTGCTGTTATGAGTAAGTGTCATCTTTCTTATCAGGGAATACCAAGCTGTGTGCTAAAGCTGGAACAAGTGAGACAACACACAAAGAGAATGAAGCAGAACCCTTCCTGCGTAATGGCAAGTATGTTCCTTTATTCCGTGTTAATGGTTTTCTACAGTAGGAAGACTTGGGTGTTTATACTCTGCTGTGTTAATTGTTTTACCAAAATAATTACATGGCTGTAGTTAGATGCATGCAAAATTATGTTGCAGAACAGCTTTCCTTTTATGGGAAAAAGCCCACAAAGAAGAAACATGAATAAAGGCAAGCCCTTTAAAACTGCGTAGATGCATTGTGAAGTTTAAGAATGCCTGAACATCAAAAATCTTTGATATCAACTGCAGAAATTTGTAGAACATTTTAATAGGTTCTTTTGAGTTTTGTGCATTTTGGTCATTCACCTGAAGTTTAACAAGTATGTTTTGAAATACCTAATGTGCTTCTGAAAAAAATATTTATACTTAACATTTTTTTCAGCATTGCAAAAAGGTAACTTTGTTATTCTTCATAATGGATTTGGTTTTATTTACCACACAGCTTATCATGTGTATACGTTGGTAATTTTAATGAAAGTCTGGTGATTAGAGTGATATGAGATTGTGTCAACTACTATGTCACTTTTATCATAAACTTAAAGCACTAAGGTCCTACTGATGTTCATCATATTGAACACTGCTGTGGTAGCCCTAGCTATATGGGCCATATCCTGCCAAGGATATAACAGCCAGCCAGCTTCCAAAGCTTCAGGGTGCCTTCTACATGTCCAAAGTATCGATCAGCTCAAGCTGAGCTGACTAAAAGACAAGTTTGGGTGCCAAGCCCATCAGAGTTTTACTGTCAACAAAGAATATATGCTTCTAAGGCTTTCAATGACTGACAGTGAGCTTGGTGCTGTTCATTTGCAGGACAGATAAGTTCCTTTTGGGGGAAAACCTTCCATTTTCTAAATATTGTGTGTTATCACTTTCTTCTTTAGGAAAATTATTTTATAGCTAGGAGTTTTGTGTTTTAGTGGACTGTCACAAGACTGTATTACACTTTTAAATGGGATCACTTTTTCCCTATCAATTTAAAAGTTGTGTAAAGTAACTGAAAACCATTTTTTTCTGTGGAGAAATTGTATTTTAATTTTTAGGGGCTGGTAATGTGTTTTAAAGTGTTTGTTACTGTGTTTTTCTGTGAAAAAGTGACTTTAATAGACTTGTAGTTTTGCCAGGATTTGCTGATTGTCTTTCCTGGGAAACAGGCACCATTTTTGGCTTAACCATGGAACAAACTACTAGTCCCATGCTCGGTCCTCCTTCCAGCCACAAAAAATAAATATTAAGCAAACAGCATTTGCTATAACAGCAGGCTAACAATTTGCCTTAGCTGAATGATTGGTGATTCAGATGTGGCTAATTGTTGTATCTCAAACCCCTCATCTTTTACCTTGGATCCCTCTGGTGGAGCACCTGTAGTCACTATGCACTGGGGGTTATCCACGTCCTCTGCAGCTGTTGGGGGTTCCCTCACTGGGCAAGGAAGAACTACTCTTGATGGTCCTGGGTGAGGCAACAGAGAAGGCTTCCCTGTAGTGTCAGAGTGTTGTGTCCATTCATGGGGAAGCTGCTGCTGCCATTGGCCCCATTTTTCCTGCCAAAAAAGAAACAAAAAATGAAGCATGTGTCTACTGCTCCTCAAATTTCCTCAGATAGGAGAAGTTTACTATGTCTGGTTCAGGGTTTAATTCAGGCTGTTGATCCTTCTTGTAAAGTAGTTTCTGGTAAAAGAAAGAGGGTATACCTCTTTTTCTGAAGAGATTCTAGATACTGAATTTGAACACGAAGATGAAAGGGCAGATACAGGGTTTTCTCCTTATATTTCTGGTTCAGACTCAGAGAAGAGCTCAGTTTCTGATTCTAACTGTGGAGGTTTCTCTTTTTCTGAGACTAGTGCTAGAATGTTCCACTGTGTTCAGTTGGAGGACACTTGGGTTTCTTGGTCACTCAGAAAATACTATGAATCATTACAGAAGGAATTTTCAGAGCCTACATCCATTCCTCCTGTTCTGTCTGCTTTAGAGGATGTGTGTTTCCTGACAGTCAGGCAGCAGCTCCTAAAATGGCAGATAGGATATATAAAGCTCTTCAGTGTTTTAGGTTTTCATACACTTTTCCTAAACCTGACCCAACAGGTATAGCTTTAGTTGATCCCATTGCTACTAAACACTTAACTCTAATCCTAATCTTTCTGATATGGGGAAAAGTGTATATTCCTAAAACCTTGATTTTCAGAATTTTGAATTGCCAGGCTCATATATTAAAGTTTTTTCTTTTTTTTTAAATATTGTTTCATAAATGTTTATTGAATTTTCATGAATAATACACTTTAACAAATAAAACATTAAACATCAAAAACATGGATAAACAAACTATATACAAAGTCCATAACAGATGCAATTCTATAGTTATTATTACATTTCATTGAGAAGTTTTTCAAGTTTTAACCATGATAATTGTTTATGAGTAAATATGAAGTTCTTGAAATAGCAGTTTGTAATTCCCTATTATAAACAATCTTATTTAATGAAAAAAAATCTTTAAACAAGAGGGCTTTTTTACATTTCCAATTTAAAGTAATAGTTCTCCTTGCAATTCTGAGAAGAGACCAGAGAAGGTGTACCTGAGATCTTGGAATACAAACTGGTACTGGTGCATTAAATAACAACAAGAAATCTGATAATTTGTATTTGTTCAACCACAATGGTTTAGCAAACCTCTTAAAGTCAGACCAAAATGGGTTTATCATTTTACAGTTCAGGAATATATGTACCCAGTCTGCGTCTAATATTTCATCATATCTAAATCATTTAGTAGTATCCTTTTTTGCTATTAAGACAATTTTGTGAGGTGTAATAAAATTCCTATCTGTAAACTTCCATGTAAATATTTTTCAGGAAGGGGATGATGTAGTATAATTAATTTATTTGAATATTGGAGCTTTCTCACTCTCTGAAAAGCTACTTTTATTGACTTTTGTAGAATAATTCCATAAGGAATAATCTAAAAATTGAAAGTCAGCTCTTAGAGTTTTGTAGAGTTTTGACAAAGATGTATTATTATTATTTGAAGTGTTTAACTCACAGAAGAGAGTTAGTGTTTTAGGTAGTATTGTGCTTGAAGTTTGGTATAATTTTAACTCATTAAAATATATTCTCTAAATATTTGTATATTTAGCCAGTTATTTTGATTCATGTTATATCTAGCTATGAGAAAATTTGATTCATATATATTATTGTTGTTTAAAAATTGATACCAAAATAAATTCCAACCTATTATCTTTCATTTCTTTTGTTTTATTCATATTGAAAGAGTATAGACATCCTTTTGTAGAAGCAATAGGAAATATTATAAATAATAACTTCTTTAAGATGTAGTTACTATGCATTATTTTCTTGAAGTTATTAAAAGTATGATTAATGAAAAGAGTAAAATTAATATTTTTATTGAAGTTGTAAACAGAGTCTTTAATGGCTAAAGATATTTTGTTGGTTTCTGAAGATCGTTATCCATAACTATAATATTTTTGGAAAGTAGGATAGCCTTATGTATGTTTTTACAATTAAAGATATATTTAGAATTTAACCATTGACTTATTACATTAAGGATGACTGATTCTGCATATAGCTGAAGGTTTGGGAAAGCTATTCCACCTTCATCCCAACTTTTGTAGGGACACATATAACCTATTCTCAGTTTTTGAAGATGCCATAAAACTTTTACCAACAGGGAATTTATTTGTTTAATTAGATTTTTTTGAAGAGGAGGCTACTAGGGCTTGTAGAAAAATAATATTTTTGGCAGAATAAGCATCTTTATCAAAGATAGCCTTTCTTCCATAGTGAAAAACATTTTATTCCAATTTTCCAAATGTTTTTTGATGGCATTAATTAAGTTTCTGTAATTTATTTTTTAGGGATTTATTCTACTTAGGTTTTATAATCACACCTAAATATTTGAGTTTATCATTTGCCCAATTAAATTCATTGTGTGTTTTCAAAACCAAACGTATTCTTCATTTATTAATAAAGATTCAGTTTTATTACGGTTAAATCTCAAGCCTGAGATTTTTTCAAAAACTTGCAAATACAATATAATATTTACAGGAGGCAATAACCCCAGTTGTTAACAAAATATCATCAGCAAAGAGTTGAATTTTGGAACAGTGATTTATATTGACAAAAACTTATATTGGGATGAGTTCTTATGTAGATAGCAAAGGATTCTATTAACAGGGCAAACGATAAGGGTGACAATGGACAACCTTGTTTTGTAACTTTTAATGTTTTTAGAGGACCTGACAGCAATTCATAAATTTTAATGTATGATATAGAATTTTCATATAATCCACTTATTCATTTAATAAAGTCCGTGGAGAAATTATATTCTTTAAGCACTTTGAATAAGTACAACCAGCTTATAGAATCGTTTGCTGTATCTAAATCTAAACTGATAATTGAAAGTTCTTTTTTTCTTTTTATTTGCAAAATCTATTAGAGAAAAAAGCCTAATAATATTATCTTGGGCTTTCCTATTTAAAATAAAACCTGTTTGGTAATCTTCTATTAAAGTTGACATCAATTGATCTCTTTGCAAGAACTGAGGTAAAGATTTTGTAATAAACATTCATAAGGGAGATGGGACTATATGAAGAGACTAATTTGGGATCTTTGTCTTGTTTTAGAATAGGAGAGATCATGGCATATTTCCACGAGGGAAAGTTACTTACATTCTTTCTGAATTCTTCAAATGCTTCTGCTAATATCTTTAGAGTGCTGTCTGGAAATATTTTGTATAGTTTTGGTATTAATCCATCTAACCCTGGATTGTTATTATTTTTGAGACTTTGGATTTGTTCCTTTAATTCCTTTATCGATATTGATTTAAATAGTTTAGTGTTTTGTCCTTTTGTTAATGTTCTCTTTTAAAAATGTATCTTCTGAACCATCTCTAGTTATGTTTACATTTGTTTTGAGATGTCTCTTAAAAATCTCTAAAATACTTTTTAAATCTGTCTTACATGTAGGCTTATTTCCAGCAGTGTCTAGAACTTCTTTAATGTGCTTAATATTTGAAAGGCCTTTTGATTTGACTGCTAATCTATGCATATTTTTAGGATTTATTGAATAAGATTGCAATTTAAGTCTCTCTAAATTTATTACAACTTTATGGCTCAATATTTCAACATATTTTAAGTTTAGTTGTTTCAGTTCCAAGTTTGCACTTATGTCTTTAGAATTCAGAAGACTTTTGAGTGTATCAATTTTTGTTTGCAAGTTGAGTAATTCTTTTTCCCAATCTTTTCTTTTATTTAAGTACCAACTTTTAATTCTTCCAAATAAATAGGATTTTAATGTATTCCATAGGATGACTTTATAGGTCATATTATTATCATTTAGGTCGAGGAATGAATTCAGTTCATTTGATAACCAATATTTATAACCAACTATTTTAGTGATATAGGCTGGGATTCTGTGCCAAAAGGTTAGATCATTGGGTTTAAAACTCACTTTAAAGCCAATAGCATTGTGGTCGGACAATGGACAAGAAGATATTAAGACCTCTTGAACTTTTGAAAATAAACTGCCTGATGCAAGTACTTTATCAATATTTGTTCATGTACCAAATCTCTATGAGTAGTGCTTGTATTTCAGGGATTTCAAATCTTTAATTTCATAAATATCTCTCAAATTTGTGGAAGAGATAAAATTATTTAACTTTTTGGCTGAAGCAGATGTTGAAAAGTTCCCTACTTTAGAACTGTCTTTTGATGAGAGAATGCAATTGAAGCCTCCTGCATAGATAATTTCGTCTTTGGATAAAATTGAAATTAGTTCAAGGTATTTATTCACCTTTCTAGCACCAACACCGGGTATCCAGTATGTATTTGCCAATGTAATATACTTTTTGTTTATCTCTAAAATAGCTAGGCTTAACATTTTATTTTTATCTGAATATGAGTCAATTAGCTTAGGTATAGGTAATGATTTCTTCCATAAGATCATAGTACCTCTTCTCTTGAACTGATAATGTAACTCCACCAGTATTGAATAACCATTGAAAGATATTTTGTCTAAATCATTTTTGATTAAATGAGATTCTTGTAAGAAAACAATATCTACTTTGTCTGACTTTAGATATTTAATTAAATGTCTTCTCTTAATAGGGTTATTAAGACCATTTACATTTACTGATATGCATTTACAAGTAAACATTTTTAAAGATACTTTTGTAAGCTCTAGATTCTGCTATGGACACATAACTTGCACTGAATGTGAATAAACTGAGTTTGAAACTAACACCAACTCTAACTATCGAAAACTTAGTTCCTGGTATGATGAGAAACTCATCAAAACCACCCTCCACCACCATTAAATAGCTAAACTAAACCTTTCTAGCGCTACTGCCTTTAACCAACTAAAATAACAGACTAAGATTATAAAGAACAACCCTTCAAAATTTTTTGAGATATGGCTTTCACCAATTTATGACAAAGCTTGGTTAAATGTCTAAATGTTCACAAGCAATTAGATACAAACGTAGGTTATGATAACATTTTAATGTAACTCACCATCTAAACATAATTTAAATCTGCACGTCTAGGAAGCATTAAAGATCTAATATCAATAGTACTGAGTGATCATATTTAACGATATTATGCACAATAGTCTATACCTCTATGCCTATTAAAGCATGAGGAATGTGTAAATTAGAGAGAAAAAAAGAGGGAGATATCTAGGAACAGGTATTGATAATAATTGTCATGTTAGACAAGACAAAGTTAAAGTCTGTATGAGTTTATGATCTCCTTGTGGTTTATTGTCTGACTGTGTTTCTTAAATTTTACTATGGTATTAAGAATACCACAATCTATATATCTCCTAGTCCTGCATTTATCTGGCCACTCAATTACTTCACATAGTTAGCTCAAAACAGTGGTTACAATTTCTTAACCTTAAATAACTAATAATCTCTCTTCAATTATCATAAATAAATGAGAATGAATGATGTAGTTGTTAATGCCTTTTTACCAAAATTATCACATAAATGTGGTTTGCAAACGCATTGTAACATATATGTCTCTGAGTTAAAGTCAGGGAAAAAAAATCATATTGCGTTTATTGAATTTAACTTTTAGTTACTATCATTAAGAGAGATAATCTAATTTTATAGGGTTATGAGAACCAAACTACACTTACAATTAATACCTAAGTCAAGGACCTTGTAACCTAGAGTTTAGCCTTGACAGCAGTGTTTAAGAAAGAAGCTTTCTTTTTTTCTGAGTAGAATACACTTCAAAACCATTAAATAAACACATTTGTGATGAGGAACTTAGAAAGAATATGTATCGTACTACTGGACTTTAAAAAGTAGCTTATTTTCATCAAAAACATTTTCTGGGTACATGTGTTCACAGCAATATTTCAGAATAGTTCAACAAAACATTTCATTAACTAATAAATGATCTTCAGTATAAAAAAATGCATCCTTCATCATATTTCACTTTGCATTATGTTCTTATCAATGACATATAAATAGATCAATTGCTATTTGTCTACAAGATGTCTTTCACCTAGGCTGTGAGAATTTCCTAAACAGGACAACAATTACATGTTCTAATAAAATACAATAAACAACAGAACCTATTCTACCAATGGTTACCTTAATAACTGAAGAGATTTAGTTCCTTATAATCTCAGTCTCAATATCCCCTCAATGAAATTTATCACACATATTTTGATATTTAGTTTAGATTTTGTGAACTTCTAAAACCAAATCTCCCTTCCTGACTGCAATAACCAGAGTGCTACCAAAGTAAGCAGAAAAGATCGCTAGTTAAACTGAACCAGTAACATGGAGGAAAAAACCTGGACACTCTGCAAAAATCCTCATGGCTGAGAAGAATGCCTCACTATGACCTGTTTGAGCTATGATAGAATCTGTTTAATGAGAGGTAGCATGAGAAACGGGGACAATCTTGAACATTTTGACTTCATCCATTCCTAGCTAAACCAGAAACAGCCATATCAAGTCAGGTTTACTGCACTATACAAAAAAACAGAATTAATGGATATGATATGGGTGGAAGGACTGATGTTAACATGATAAAAATAACATCACAAGTAAAAGCGGAAAAAGGAATTGTGGATTATTAAAATTTATCTGATTCTCAAAGACTTTGAAGTAAGGGGTAAGAATCTACTAACGTTGTATTCGGGCATCATATTATAGCTATAAGGGAGGCACGCAGTTTAAATTCTGACACAAGGGCAAGAAATAAGTCAATTCACACAATGCTGAAAACATTTCCAAAAATGTAATATTTAGCACTGAATTTATGTAATGTGTACCTGTATCATCTGCAAACATTGTCTATAAGCCATTGAAAGTCACCTATTAGTCAAGCTTTATAATCAATCACAGACCTCATGTAAAGATACAGGTACTATACAATTGCTGACATTTACAAGCTTTAAGTGTCTGTTGAGTTGTCTCATAAAAGGCAGACGAGTAAATAAATGCAAATATCTGTAGGTTTTTAAAAATGTTGATGATTTAAATATTGTTCGCCTTTAAGCAGGATATATACTTTAGTTAAGAAGACCCACCTCATAGTAAACTAGGGAGCTCAGGCAAAACAGACTTTCACAGACAATACAGTTGAATACATACAGACAAGTGAAATGCATGCAAAAAAAAATATATATATATATATATATATAAAGAGGTGAGTCAGTCATTGAACAAAACTACACTATTTCATTTAAAGAGACCATATTCCAGATCAATATCCTCTTTTTGAAGTTATTTTACTCATATAGTGTTCAGGCGAACCAGAATTGTAGAGCAACTGATTTGCAGTACATGTAATTTCTCAAACTGAGAAAATTTAAAGGTGGAGATATTTTCCAATATTATATAGTGTATCATTTATACACAACTTTTTATGTGTATGTTGAAAGCTTGCAGAAATATAGAACGAAGCATGCTAAATCTCCCTATGTTTATATATACTCGCTACCTGTAGAAGTACATGGTTTGCACAAGTACAACTGACTAAGAAAACCATTCATTATTTATACAGTTTTTAGCAGTTTCTGATGCTTGGGTCATAACTGTATCTACTCAGAAAGAGCACATCAGATCTTTGCTCCAGACCTCTCTAGTACCATATCTTGCTATAGTACCAATGACTAATATTCAGCAATGAACAGTGAATCACATGAAGAACTGTCTGAGACTAAATAATATAAAATGGGAGAAAATACCTGACTGTATAACTGAGTCAAAGGTGATACTGGATACTGGTAATTGACTGGCCCTCTATTAGGTACTGAAGTTATCTAATTTAATTCAAAGAAAAAATATATGTTTACCCATGCCAAAAGAAAAAGTGAAGAGACATATACCAATAAAATAGGCCATTTACGTAAAACATTATATGTGACAAAGAATCTTTCTCCATTATCTACAGTACAATTCCTACTGGGTGACTAACACCAGGCACTATCTCTTCTTCCATAATGCTCACATCAAATGTATTTCATATAAATCAGGCAAACATCTGTTAATATTGCAATTCCATGTTTCATTATTCTCTCTATTCTTTAAAGATAAAATGTTTTACCTGGGATTTTTAAAAAGTATCATTTTGTAAAGATATGTTAAAGTTCATAAGATAGAGAGTCTTGCTAGTTACTTGCTTCATGATGATGCTGCAGAGTTCGTTTCCACTGCTGCCAATATATTAGCTCATCAAACTGAGCTGAAAAGTTCAAAGGTCATGCAGCATGTCAGATCGCACTGCCACAGAGCCATTTCAGAGGCAATCAAAGCAATCTGTTGTTTTTTTTATGGAATTTAAGAGGTGAAGCTTTTGGAAGTTCTAGCGGCAAAAATAGTTATTTAAAGTGGCTGTTGAGCTGCCACTCTTGCATAGGATGTCGCAAGACACTCGATCACCAGGAAAAAGGTGCAAAAAAGAAAGAAAAAGAGTTAACAAGTGTTTTAAATAATTTAGTTCTACTAGCATTATAAAACAGAGCTAGACTAGCCACTCCTCTCACCATCCACCTCCCACCCATCAAAACAAAGCAATCCGCACTTTTAAATTCCAGTATGAAAACTGACTAAGTACAGTTCGTGGTGTACTTATATTATTACAATTGTGCCACCATAACTTCACTATGGTGGCTTTCCTTCCCCTTTCTTCTAGATAATAGAAAAATATATATTACCTTCACAGTGCTGTAATTTAGTAGAGTCCGGTGACTATGCCCTACATACATTGATATATACCAAGGCAGTAAACTCTGTGAATGATATACCTGATGTTTTAATACACATAAAACATGTGTAATAAGCCTAAGGGTGAGCAATCATGCTGTTAAGATGGTATGTGATGTATTTAGCTTTATATAAAACTATGACAGATGTTGTTGGTGTTGCCATCATATATCAGATATCAATCACAATATGTGTGTATAATAAAAAGCTGTTAAATGCTTTCCTTTACCTTTCATTTTTTTTCTTTCTTTCTTTTTTTTTTCTTTTTTCCCCTTCCCTTTTTCCCCCTGTTTTTGACACCCATCTGGGGATACACTTTTACATTAAAGATATGGGATGTTAACTGTTGCCTTATTATTATGCGAAGGTCATTAGTATATGACTATGAAGTCAAGAGGCATTCCATATGTTTTTTCCATTTTACTACAAAGACACATACAAAGACATTGGCAGCTGCTTGCATTGCACAGAAAGACATATCATTAAATATGAATTGTAGCCAGGAGAAAACCATTCCGCTTGAAAGGAAACACATCTCCCAAAGGCTGTCAAGCCTCATAACCACAACAAATCTAAACAAGACTATAACATATGAGCTTCCAAAAAACTACAACAATAATAACCCCCACTAAAGAACCCAATATCATAAAAAAATGTATTGTGATTTAGGGATATCATACCTTAATGTAGTATTCATCACCTGTAGATTGAAGATATTGTTCTTGTCAGAAGCTGATATATAGGGAAAATGAAAAAAATGAACATGTTACTTGTCTCTGAGCTTTTTACTTGATTTATAACTGGAAGTGAATGTACCCTTGGCAGCTTGTCTTTTCAGGCTGGGTAAAGAAATATCCCTATCTTCCACTTTGTCTAGGATATTATTTTTCTTAAAATCTGTTGCCTTGTCAAGATTGTTAAATACTTTTTGTCCATCAGGGAGAGTAATTTTGATTCTGGCAGGCAATAGGAACTGTGCTTTAATATCAGCTTTTTTAAATTCTTGATAAAGGGAACACATGCTTTTATTTTACTTATTACATAGATGTGTAATCGTTATCAAACCTGATGCTCTTCCCATTAATTTGTACTGCATTCCCCGACCATGCAGTTCTCAGTATTAAGTCCTTATCTTGTGCTGACAGGAATTTTACAATAATGGATCTTGCAAATGATGGATTTTTTGAAAGCGATATATTTGATAAGGACCTGTGGTCTCTCTCGATTCCAAATAAATGGGATTCAGGTGGATTTAGCACCTTTGGAAGCCAGTCATTCAAAAAATGAATCATATTATTTCCTTCCATTTTTTTTCTGGGATTCCATAAATTTTAATATTGTTCCTTCTTGATCTACATTCCAGGGCTTTCTCTTTTTCTAGTAGCAGATTGTTTTGTTTTAAAAGGAAATATATTTGATTTTTATTTTCTGTTTTCCTTCCATCTCATTAATAGATTCTTCTATTGCTGCTATTTGATTTTTTTATTGCTGCTATTTTGCTTTGTGATGATTTCCTTCAGAACATCAATCCGTTTCTTACTTTCTTTTTTCATATTCTCTATAAATTTTTTCCAAATTGTCCATTTTTATGGAGAGGTCTTGGGTATTGGCAATAATTGTTTGTAATTCCTTCTTCATAGAGTTGTGTTGGAGAGAAAGAAGCCTTTGAGTGACTCATAGTTGTTCTAGTATGTGACAAGCTATAAAACGTCTGACAAGAATTTTCTCAAGAAAAATGTTCTAAAACTGAAAATTCTTCTCAATAACTTTCCCACAGTATTAAGATGATTATCAGAAAGGAAATTCTTCTATGTTTATTATATTAAAGTGCTGAAATCCTGTCAGAAAAAATCTTTTAAGGCAGAGCAGTAAAATTGTGGTATCTGCTTGGCATCCCTGGCCACGCCCATTATTAAAGTTTTTCTTACTAATTGTGAAAGTATGAGGAGTGTTTTATCTGCAGATTCTTCTTGTGAGGAAAAAAAAATCTGCTTTAAATAACTTATTTTCTTCTATTGCACAGGTCACTTCTGGTATGTATATGACTCTGTTGATACTTTGTTTCTGGGGCTTTGGACACCGGTACTGTTTTGAGGAGGTTTGCAAGACTGCAAGCTCAGGACCTCCCAGATGACATTAAAAATTATATTTTAAATTCCTCTTTGGATAGAGATTTAGTTTTCTTTGGCCCCTATGCTGCAGAAGTAATCAAATAGTGTAATGAAAGGAGTAAGCTGAACCAGGGAATCTCTAAGATTTTTCATCCCTCCTTTTCAAAATTTTCTAAGGGATTCTCTAACTCCTATGTACTTTTGGCATAAAAGCATAACCACTCTCAACAAAATACAACTAAACTAATGTGTAAGAAGAAGTGGCAAGGGGGTTCCAAAAAGAAGCCCTGAACCTCCTTGAATGACTATTAAAGAGACCCTGTGACCTCCTCCCACTGGCCCCTTTTTTATTCCAGTGTGTCTGAATCTCCAGTTTTCTCTTTGGCAACAAATGGGCTCTGAAGATCATTCACTGAGGTCACAGATGGCAGTGTGAGGAAATTCCTCCTTTCTGAGGCATCATTCCTTATCCACCAGATCAGACTCTTTTTTTTTTTTTTTCCACCAGTTCTTCATCACATGCTGTCCCAAGAAGTGCTAGAACCAGTTCCTCCTTCCATGGTGGAGAAGGGTTTTATTTAAGGATGTTCCTGGAGCCAAAGAAAGAAAGACATTTTTTGGAGCTCAGTTCTGCATCTTTCTTTCCTAAATCTGTTTGTGATAGTGTCCAATTTCAAAATGATGTCACTCCATAACCTATTACCTCTTCTTCTTCTTCTTCTTTCAAGTTCCTTGGTAACACTAGGATTAAAATATGTTTATCCTCACATCCCAGCTAATTCAGACTTCAGATGTTTCTTAAGGTTTTGTCTGTCTGGATCACATTATCAGTTTTCTGCTTTATCCTGTGGACTATCTACTGCACCGAGTGTGTTCAAAAAGTGTCTAGCTCCAGCTAACTGCTGGCTACAATGTATCCACATTTCTCCATATTTACATGACTTGCTTACTTTGTAGAGGGTTTTTCAAACTGTCAGGGATCTCTCTTGGCTGAGAAATCTTTTACACAAGCTAGGATTCCAAGAGAACATTCAAAAGTCTTTCTTGTCTCTTTCACACAGGATTGTGTTCTTGGGATGTCAACTAGACACATCAGTTCAAAGAGCTTTTCTTCCCAGGAAAAAAAAGAGCTGCATCTAGATCTTTTTCTAAGGTTTTCCACTCAAACTTTGGTTACTGCAAGGGAATACCTCAGGATGCTGGGTCTCATGTCTTCTATGATTTTCATAGCATCCCTGGCAAGACTACACATGAGAAAGATACAGAGGAATCTGAAGTTTCTTTGGTCCCAGCACCAACATCCTTTGTCTTTTCAAATCCCAGTGCTGGGGTTTGTCAGAAGTGAAATGATTTGGTCGAGACAACAGATATCCCTAAATCCAGGTCTCCCCTTCACCCGCCCTCTTCCAAAGCAGTCACTCACAACAGATGCCTTGAACTTTATTTGAGGGGCAGTTTCAGGAAGAATAGAAGTGCAAGGTGTGTGTTGACACTAAGGACAGACTCAAGCACATACATTTCAAAGATATACTTACCCTGATTAAGGCACTCATATCTGAACCATCTTTGATGCCTGGGACATCTTCAGGTTTTTACAGACAATACCACAGTCAGGTGGTAGTAAATCAACAAGCGGGGAAGGGGGAACCAGGTTGTAGACTAGCCATGTTAGTTTGGGATATAGCTTCACAGCACAATCTCACTCTACAGGCGTCCCATATTTTGTCTGAACAAAACTGTGCAGCAGTCAAGCTAAGCAGGATCAGGGCCAACCCTCACAAATGGAAACTAGACTCAGGATCTTCAAAGATTTGAACCATCTATGGAGAGTTCCTTAAGTAGACCTCTTTGCCTCCTCGCTGAACAACTGGCAAGAATCTGTTCCATGACTCCATGTAAAAAGGCCTAGAAAACAGATGCCTTTTCTTTGCCTTGGACAAGAATGTTCCTGTATGCTTTTCAACCCTTTCCACTAATATTCAGGGCACGTCTGAAGATTCAGGAGAAATCCTCCAAAATCATTGTGGTGACTCCCTTATGGCCCAGGCAACTGTGGTTATCCCTTCTTTTTGAAATGGCCGGGGGCAATTACCACAAGCTTACTCACACACTGGATCTACTCACACAAGAACAGGGGTGCTTGAAATACCCCAACATCAATCAACTTCAGTTGAATGCCTGGATAACGGGGTCTTAATTCCTTTTAAGCACATGTTTGTTGAGGATGTGCAGCAGGTACTAATGGAGGCAAGAAAGCCTGCTATTAGAAAATCTAGTTGGTACCAAAAACATAACCAGCACCCATTCAGGGCTAGTTTTTCTCTGGTTTTACAATATTTACATGAGTTACTATCCTTTGGCCTTTCTTATTCCTCTATTAATGGTCAATTATCAGCCATTTCCGCATGCCTGAAATGGATCCCATGGATCCTCCTCTTTCAATGTAGTCTCATGTCAGAATGTTTGAAAGGTGGTCCCTTCTAGGGATCTTAATTTTTGTGTTAGATTATCTAACACTTGCTCCATTTGCGACAACTATCCCTGCTGACCTGAGGTTCTTACCACAGAAAACAGTTTTACTGATTGCTCTGACCTCTGCAAGAAGAATTTCTTAGTTGCAAGCTCTTATGGTGAGTCAGCTCTGTCTCATTTCCACAGGGACATGGTTTCTTGACAACTAATTATTTTATTCCTAAAGTGATATCTGGTTTTACTTTAAGCCAAACTATCCATTTCCCAGTTTCCTTGCCTGAACCTAAAAAATGAAGAAAAAAGGATACTCCATATCTTGTATATCCACAGAAAACTCAGGCACTGTCTTGACAGAATTACATTTTTCAGATCTTCAGATCGATTTGTTTCTTGTGAAGGTAAAAAAAGAAGGGACAACCTGTGTCAAAACAGACTATTTCCAAATGGTTGTCTAAGGCTATTACCTTTTGATATACTCACCATAACAAAACTATTCCAGATGGGGGTCAAGACCCACTCTATCTACCTATTGGCTTTATCTATGGCATTTTGAAAAGGGTTAAATTCTAGAAGTATTGTGGAAGCTGCTACTCGGTCCTGTATATATAATTTTACAAAGCACTGTAAGCTTGATTCCTTCTCTTGTAGATCAGGCTTTGCTTGCACCATTCTCCAGAGGCTCCTGGACTCTTCTCCTTTCATCTTCCAAATGTAGCAAGCTTAGGTAATCTACCCATATAGCTAAGCATAGCAATGTGATCGATATGATGAACATAGTATAGTTGCGTAAGTAAACTTACCATAACAGTAGAGGTTTGAATGATCACTGCTGCAGTAGTCACTTTCTCCCTTCATCTCCCTTGTTTTTTGGTCTTTTTTTTATGCTAGGGTGTGGACATTTATTTTTTGTTGTTCCTAGCATTGTCCTTTCAGGGCTCAGCCTCCATCTCTCTGTTGGCAGGAAAGCTCTGAAGGGCTTTGCACCCAAACTTATCTTTTAGCTTTGCTCAAGCTGCCTGCTCTGCAAAGTCTCTGCTTACAGTGCTGCAGTCCTTCCCCAGTTTATCTCTTGCAGTAGGTTGCTGCCACCCCCCCCCCCCCATATAAAGGATGGGACAGCACCAGCTGCTGACTCCCATGCCCCCCATGACTTTGCCATCATCCAATTAATCAGCCTCTGACCACCTGATGATTTCTCCACTAACTAAGTAAGCAGCCTCTGGTCATCAAGGAAATAGTCAGGGGCATTATGTCTGGACTGTAGAGTTCTTAATTCTGGAGATACTGCCTTCCTTTCCAGCTGCTGCTGTAGGCAAACCAGTAATAGAGGTATTTGCATGCACTATATTGTTCAGAAGGGTACAGATATGCATACAGTCTGGTTTTATATACAGGTAACTTTCCACAGTGCATAGGTTTAACAGACTTGTTTTGTTTTCAGAATTCTTCAAAAGAGAGTGTCATACAGATCAGTATTCATTTTGGCAGGAAGACCTCACTCTGGCACAAAAGTGCATCTTATTCCTGCCCTGCTCAGTTCTCTGGGAAATTATCCAGTTTACACATTCGAAATTCAAGCCTTGCAGAGCTCCAGCAAATCACCAGAAAAACAATGTATTCAGGTACTTTAAGCCTTAAATGACACTTGGCCTTTTTAATATATGAAAATAATCAGTTTTACTGATGTTATGTCTTACCTCTTTACATTTGTAGTGATATCAGAGGCAAGTCTGGAAGCTGCAGTTTATTCACTTCATTGAAATGTGCTTATGTTAGCTGGTGTGGTGGTGCAGAGACTAGTGTTATTGCTTATTTAGGCCCATGATCTGGGTTTGATACTCACTACCAATTTTTTTTTATTTTTTGTAAGAGAACCTCCCACCTGTTATGCCTTCATTACATGAATTTCTAGCTCTATCACCCATTTTTAGATGGCTGTCAAGGTTTCCTATGCCTCCCAACCCTTCGTAGTGTAAGCCTAGCCCTCTTTGTAGTGGAAAATATCTTATGTGTACCATCAGCCTAACAATGCTTACAGTATGAAGGTTCTCTGGCTACCATCACTATAATAATGCCTGTAGTGCAGAGGTCCTCAGAGTACCTTTTCTGTAAAGATGTCTATGTTGTGGAGGTAGTCATGGGTACCATCACTGTAACAGAGTTCATAGTTCATAGGTGTGTACTAAGTTAATGACCACTTTTTTTAGCCTAAGTGTGCATCCCAAATCTCTGACAAGTTCTTGTATCCTTGGTATGTGTAAGCAGGGCCTGGGAAATTAACCATTTACAGGCTGCTTGTGTCTATTAGAGACATAGGTGCCAAACCAGGGATGAATTTCCTATTCCCCATCCGATTGTCCAAGTTACACTTGGATTGGGTTAAGGAGTAACTCTGTTTCACATGGATGGGGAGCCTGCTCCAGAGATGGGATAGTCTCTGGAATACATAACTGTATCTCCAGCAGGTCCTATTTATATCACAGGCAAGGTTTAAGTCTTTAGAATGGGTGATGTTGGTGTTCTTTGTTTAGTGGATATGTAGGAGGTCCAACAGCATAGTGTCCAAAAATACCTTGTATGCCAGGCACAGATCTCCTCTCATCAGTCTGTAGGAGACAGAACACAGGGCTATGGCTTTGAGGCAGTTTGTACAGGACATGTTCCTTATGCCCTGATTTCTTTTAATGAGGACCCTCTGTAGACATTCCTATTATTGGATGTGCCTGGTTAGGTACATACCAAAGGGGGCACTGTACCTAATGAGAAGTCTGATGAATGCTGAATAAAGTGGAACAATGGCCTTCCTTGGACCTAGATGCAAAACATTTGTTTTTAAGTTGCACAACATCGAATGATTTCCTCACTACTGTAGACACATGATGGTCAAAGGCTAGATTACTGTCTATGTGAGTCCCCAAGTCCCTGACTACTTGGTCATCTCTTAGAGGTGTGTTGTCAATATGATAGTTATCAGGGATGGATGTCTTTCCAAAGGATACTGTTATGCATTTCTTGGCATATATTTTTATTCCATGGCTCTGACACAAGTTATTTGTCTGTGTCAGCCCTTCCTGAAGAACATTAGTGTTGGTGGGGGATTTTGTGACTGCTCCTAATTTGCAATTGTTTGCAGATTGGGCAGCCACAGGCTGTGGATGTTTGTCTTAACTTCAGAGAAGTAGTTTCCAAAAAGGAGTGGCCCCAGGCCCGATCCCTGGATCTCTGCTGGAGACTGGCCTCTTTGTAGAGGTAGATTCCCCAATCCTAACTACTCTGGTCCTGTCTGTAAGCCAGATGGCCAACCACTGGGTGACATAAGGGTTTATACCTAACTTCTTGAGTTTGTCAATGATGCCTGAATGAGGTATTGTGTTAAATGCATTCAGCAGGCCAAGGCAGGCAACGTGAAACACTTTGCCCTCATCCATTGCTTTGGTGAAGTCCACCAGGTTTAGTAGGCATGACCTGGCCTTGATGAAACTTAACTGGGATGGTTCAAGTGTCTGGAGGTTTCCTATGTTATTAATGATAATTTCCATGAGAATTCTTTCCATGGCTTTACATATGAGACTAGTTGGACGCAGGGGTGTGTAGTGTCCAGGTAGATGGCCTGCCTTTGTGCAAA
This sequence comes from Protopterus annectens, assembly GCF_019279795.1. Taxonomy (NCBI): domain Eukaryota; kingdom Metazoa; phylum Chordata; order Ceratodontiformes; family Protopteridae; genus Protopterus; species Protopterus annectens. Next base: position 1,840,762,313 of record NC_056741.1, read on the forward strand.
GGGATGACAGTTGCTGTTTTCCATTTGTGAAGTGTGGAGCATGTTTGAAGGCTAGGGTTAAATAGTGATTCCAGAAGGCCTGATAGGTCATGTTTTAAGCTATTTAGAAGGCAGCCTGCGATATTATCAAGGCCAATCAATGGAGTGTTCTTGGCCTTAGAGAGAGCACTGAAGATCTGTTCTCTAGTGATTTAGGGGAGTTATATTTGATGGTGTTTCCTGAGGGGAGGCTGGGGAGATAATGGTTCCAATGGGGATTGATCCTTGGAACGTCTTCATGTTAGACAGATGTGATAACCACTACACTGATACTCTGGAGTTTATTTATTTTATTTATTTATTTTATTTTACATTTGTTAACCAGGAAAATCCAACTGGACCAGGTCCATTTTCAGTGGATGCCCGGGGAGAAAAGCTCCACAATTAACATATAGTAAAGTAGTTATGACACAGGTAAAACAGACATGAAAAAAAACAGGTCAATTATAAGTACACACATACAAATAATTGTTCACAATGGTTCAAATGTGATTGGTAAAGGAACAAGACTTTTGACAAAGAGTTATATATAAAGTACAAGTGACCTGACAGAGATAATGCTAGTCTTTGAATAACAGTTACATACAATTTGCATTTTACATTTTGCTTCTATTAAGGAGCAGAGATGGAAAACAATATAACCTGAGTGAAATAATATAACCTGAGCATCCAGATTGTAATGAGCAAAGTTAGATCTATGAGAAAGTGAGAGCCGAGAGTCTGAGTTGTAAAGAGAAAGGAGAAGGAAAGTCAGAGGTCATGTACTACATGGGCAGATCCAGGTTTTCCTGAGATGTGCTTTGAGTAGTTTTTTGAATTGTGTTTGTTGTAGTAGAGGTTATATTAGTGGGGAGCTTATTCCATTTTTGGCTATGGTATGGGAGTATAGAGCTTTGCTGGCAGTATTGTTGGAAGATGTAATACTGAGGAGAGGTTTATAAGAAGAGCGAAGAGGGCGACTGGTAGAATAATGTGCTAACAGCTGTTTTAGTGCTGAAGTTTTCTCTGGATAGTTTATGAGGTTTACTATCAATTTGTTGACTGTAACACAGTCGAATAGTTATGTTGTCGAACTGAAATGTCAGTTCGCACATCGACTAATGTAAATGTCGAACCAGATATCCGAAAATGTTGATATCGACATTTTCGAACAAGAAGCAGACTCCCAGACTGTCTGCCTGTCAAAGTTGCCACACTACATTAAATGTTTGCAGGGGTCAAGGCCCCCTGCACCCCCACCCCCCCTACTTATATATACAAACTCAGAGATCGCACTACAGTGAGGGTGAGGGTACATTTCCCAATCCCCACTATAGTGTGATCTGGCTTGGAATATCAGAATTCACAACAGCGAATGCTGTATTGCATTCGCTGATGTAAGTTCCGACATTTCTTGTGTTGATGTTTTGAGTCAACATACGTCTCTCTCGACATTTTGTAAATCGCGCAAGTTGCGATCGACAAATTGATAGTAAACCATTTATGATGTTAAAGGCACAGGTGAGTTGCTGGTGGGCAAGTAAGTGAGGCAATTCTAGCCATTTAATTTCCCTTAGTGCTTGGCAGTGGTGGGCTCTAAAGAGAGTTGGTGGTGAATTTGGCAATTTTATTATAACATGATTCTAGCTTGTCTAGGTCTGTTTTTCTAATATGAGTTAGGATTGGTGCTGCATAAGTAAGTGTTGATAGAAATTGGATCTGAGATAGGGTGTGTCTTGCTTTATCTGTGAGAAAGTTTTTGTGCCTGTAAAGTGCCCCATTTTCTTATGAACCTTTTGGATTGTTTGTGATATATGAATACCAAAAGACAGGTTATTATCTATTTCTACCCCTAGGAGTTTAGTATGGGTTGATGATGAAATGATAGTGCCATTTCTGGATGTGATGGAGAAAGTTAAGGGAGTAGATTTTGTTTTATTAGGGGTGAACAGGAGTAATTTGGTTTTGCTGGGGTTGAGTATGAGTTGGATGCCAGTGATCCAACTTTTAACAGCAGAGAATGATTCTCGGGCCATGTTTCTCATGGATACAGTCATTGTAACAATGTATGTAGTGTGGAGATTCTCTGAGTACCATCACTGTAAAGATGCCCATAGTGTGGAATTTCTCATGGGTACCATTACTGTGACAATGCCTGCAGTGAGGAGGCTCTCACAGTGTGGTGGCTGTGATCGGTACCATCACTGTAAAAGTAACAATAGTGATTAGTGTAGATATTATAGGAACAATCATAGAAACAGACCCTGTACTGTGGAGGTTCTCATGTGTACCATCATTCTAATATGCAGGTTATCATTTTTAACATTGTGCCTGCAGTGTTGAGTTTCTCATGGGGAACATCATGGTAACAGTGTCTGTAATGTGGAGGTCATATGGGTACCATCATTGTAACAATACTTGTCATGTGGAAGGTGTCACTGGTGCCATCATGGTAACAGTGTCTATAATGTGGATGCTGTATGGGTACCAACAGTGTCTGTATTATGAAGGTTCTCATGTGTACCATCACTGTGACACTGCTTGTAGCATGGAGGTTCTCATGGGCACTATCACTCTAACAGTGTCTGTAGTTAAGCAATAACCCATGCCTGGGTGTGGGTAATGCTGGATTTACCCATGGTTGGTGTGGTTTTGTCACCACGGTGAAGCCTTAGTGACCAAACAAAGACAACTGTGGGTGAATCCAGCATTACCCACACCCAGGCGTGGTTATTGCTATTATACAATGACATTATTTAAGAAAAAAAATACTTTTCTTAAATAATGGCATTGTATAATGCCTCCTTGCTGTCCTTCCATGGCTTGTAGAGATCCTCTTTCTATTTCTGATGTATTGGGCATGCGTATGGGACTTGCGTCCCCACACATACCCAGTACATCAGTGCTTCAAAAAGTAAGCAGCGAAGAAAAGAAGATCTCCATTGCTCTGTTTTGTTCCTTTTCCTAAATAAAAAAAATAGTTTAGGGCAATTTAGGGGTAGGAGAGCTGCAATCCTGACTCTTCAGATGTGAGAAAGACAGCTTGAAGAAAATACAAGGGGAATCGGGTACGTTAACATGTACCCGATTCCCCTTGTATTTTCTTCAAGCTGTCTTTCTCGTATTTGCAAAGTCAGGAGTACAGCTTTATTTATTTATTTATTTAATAAAAAAATTAAAACTTGGACAATATACCAACGGAAAAAAAGTCTGGGCGACCGGACCTTTTCCTTTGGTATATTGTTGAATTTACGAGCACACTGGCCAATCAGCATGCACGTTTTGGAATATTAATGGAGGGTCATTGTATAATGTGCATGTTATCATCTTTAGCATATAACAGTGCCTGTAGTATTGAGGTTCTCATGGGTACTATCACAGTAAAAGTACATGTAGTCTGAAGGTGGTATGGGCACCAGCCTAATGCCTGTAGTGTTGAGCTTTTCATGAGTACCATTACAATAAAAATGCCTGTAGTTTTGAGATTGTATGGATACCATCATTGTAACAGTACTTGTTATGTGGAAGATGTCATGGGTACCAGCATGGTTACAGTGTCTGTAATATGGTAGTTGTATGGGTACCAACAGTGTCTGTATTTTGAAGGTTCTCATGTGCACCATTACTGTGACACTGCATATAGCTTGGAAGTTCTCATAGGCACTATCACTCTAACATTGCCTGTAGTGTGTGCAGGTTATAATCTTTAACATATAACAGTGTCTGTAGTGTTGAGGTTCTCACAGGTACCATCATGGTAACAGTGTTTGTAGTGTGGAGGTTTATGGGTACCATCATTGTAAAAGTACTTGTCTTGTGGAGGTAGTTATGTGTACCATCACTGTGACAGTGCCTGAAGTGGGAAGGTTGTATGGTTATCAGTCTTTGAACAATGTTTGTAATGTTGAGGTTCTTATGGGTACTATCACTGCAACAGTGTCTGTAATATGAAGGTTCTCATATGTACCATCACTGTAACAATGCCTGTAGTGTAGAGGTTTTTGTGAGGACCTTTGCTGTTAGAATCCTTGTATTGTGGAAGTTATCTTGTTTATCATCTCTCTAACAGTTAATGTAGTGTGAAGGCTCTCATGGGCACCATCACTCCAAAAGTGAGCACCATTTTATCTCTTAAACCATTCTCCTGCTCAACATACAGAATGATGCCACAGTGGACTTAGCGCATCATTGCACTCATTTCATCCTAATGTACCTACACATGCTTTGAGCTTGTATTTTGGGGACCCGGATTGCTGAATACCCCAACCTCAAAGGTGTCACAGTGCACCAGAAATACCCCATATTTACCTCAACAGAAAAGGAAGTTGGCTGTGGTCTCATTCATCTTTCTTTCATTCTCCTTCCTGTGTTTGCCCTCATACCCAGGCTATGGCTGCCATACTGTCTCTGCACTCTGCGCTGGCTACTTCTACGGGATTTCTTGTTCATTAGTTCTGGACCTCATATAATGAGCTCTCATTGTAAAATCAAGCATTATATTTCTTTCTGCATGGGAAGATCTTGTCATTAGTAACTGCTACAGCAAGCATCAGAAAACCGCCAAAAAAAACTGTTTTGTGATTTTTTATCAGTTACCTCCCCTCATTGTATTGAGTAGATTAATGACACCGTTTGTGCACCTGCCCCTTGAATATTTTCACCCTTCAGCTTTTTTTCATTCTTTGGCCAAAAATGGTGTCTGAAAAGTCTTAAGGACCATTGCGTCTTTTGCCATAAATATGGCCCACTAATGCAAACACAAGTGGATTCTATGTTTCAGACTCTGTCATGAAGTTGGTGCCTGCAGTCCTTGTCACAAGTTACATGAAATCACTCAGGCCAGTTAACAGGAGACCCTGCTTGGAGATCCCTGAATGCAACAGAAACAATAAATCCATGAAGAAATACCACATCTCTTCTCTTTCCTCCAGGCACCAAAACTGTTGTCACCATTCCTCCATAGAATCATCACAGAGAGGTGGGTCTCATTTTAGGTAGATGGGTTCCCATTTCAGCCCTTAAAAGTTGCTGCTTTGACTACCTGTTGTCTCATGCTGTGTTGTCAAAAAGCAAAGATCTGTAGACATAGATATCTAGCCTAACTCATCATTGATTGATGTCCACTAATCTCAGCCTGGTCATTTAGAACAAAACAAAAACTCCCTCCAGTAATTATTATAGGTAGAGTCTTTCCATTAAACAACCAACCTCTTTTGGCAACTAACTAAGTAATATAGACTGGCTTCCACTATCTTCCCAAATAGAATCCTGTATGTGCTCTAGATTACTTCATTAGTACCATTTCAAATATTTAGGAAGTTCTTTTCTCCTTAATGCAAAGACAACTTAGAGGATAATAATTCCCTTGGTTTACTGATGGCATTAAATACAAGGTAAGTAAAAGGAAAAATGTATAGAAAGTCTGGAAACAAGACTCATCCACTATAACTAACCATCAGCAATACCTTGCATTACAGAAAACTAACAGAATATTCATCAGTATTCCTATAGCCCAAAGACAAGAGCATATTCTCTCACCTCTAAACCTAAGCTATTCTGTTATGAAATAAGATAGCTAATGAAATAAGACAGCTAACATGGGTCCATTACTGATAGCAGTAAACACAACATCCAATACCAAAACCTTCATCAACAACTTCAGAGACTATCTTTTCTCTACCATTCATGATATTATCAAAGCCTTTCCAATGCATTCCCAGGCAAGTCATACTTTGGAGCCAAACTACTAGCCTTTAACTAATTATGCTGCTACTTTTCACTTTACAGCCATAAATGACAGCAAACTAAGTCCTTACTGTCTAAATTAAACTCAGCTGGTTCTAAATTCAGCAGGTTATAGATTAAATTCCTAAAACTGGCAGCAAACTAAAATTGTAAAACCACTTACACATATTTTCAGTCTCTCACTAACTACTTATATTTTTCCTCCTACATTCAAGCACTCAGTCATTAGTCATCTTCCTAAAGTTCACCCTCCCTCATTAAGAATTACAGACCTATCTCAATCTCTGCCCCATCACCAAAATCTTCAGAAGGTAAACTGTCAACAATTGTTCAAACATATAAACAATTTTTGATTGCTTTGTGATCTACAACATAGTTTTAGACACTCCTTTAGGACCTGTTCTGCTCTACTATCTGCTACGTATATCTTTTACTGTATCATTAAATGTGGACTAATTTCTGCAGGTGTTTTCATCAAAATGAAAGGTCAATATTAGAAAGTAAATCATAGTCTTTTACTCCAAAATATGCAAAGACTCAGGCTTTAGCAAATACATCATTTGTTGGTATAAAGCTATTTGCAGGGCATACCTTTACAAATCTATTCCAAAAACTATTTAAATTGAGTAGTCAGTACAGGAGTTCCACAAAGCTCCATTCTTGGTACTCTATCATTCTCCCATTTTATGAATGGTAATACATGACTTACCTGGTCATAACATAGGTATGTATTTAGATGCTATCTTTCTGCTTGTAGCTTACAAATCCCATAAAGTACTCCAACAAACCATTCAATTTCCAGACCTTTTCAACTGACTTAAAAAAATAAACTCCAAATCAAAAGTTCAAAAATGAATGTCAAGACCTTCTCTACAGCAAAGAAATTGACTGCAATACCTCCAATAGTCTTAACAGACTTAAAGGGGAATGATATACCAAATGTTCCAATACAAAACACCATCAATCTCAAAGGGAGACCAAAATGACTGCAGATAAATCCACTAAGTGTAAAAAAAAATGCAAAATGAGCAGTAAAAGCCAGATACTTTATTTAGGATTTTCAGGATTAAGTTCTTTTGTTCCTAACAAGAACTTCATAAGAATCTAAAAAGGCTGCATTTAACACTTTCTTATATACAGGCCTCCTTAAAGGTACAGTGTAATAAATACATAAGTGAATAATAGTAAAACCAAGTGAACAAAAACAAAGTCTGTCCATAAGCATGTCTTAACATCAAGTGGTAGTTCACTGTTGTTGCCTTGTACAGGGGTTAATGTAAATAAAGAAAATAAACTTTAAAAACATGTATCTTTTGTAAGAGATTGTTAGAAAAACATGCTATGCCATGTCCTTAAAATGATGTACGTGTTTGCACCATAAAAAATAATGAATATATAACAATGCAAAATTGAAACATTATACTATTTAAAACATTTAAGATTTCTCTGAGTGGTTCATTAATAAATGTCTATCATATGCAATGCTATGTGTTTTTAATAGTTTGACATTTTAATTTTTAATATTGAGTGAATTTTCTTTATTTACATTAACTCCTATACAAGGTAACAACAGTGGACTGCCACTTGATATTAAGATATGCTTATGGACAGACTGTTTTTGTTCACTTGCTTTTACTATTGTTCACTTGTTTATGTATTTATTATACTGTATCTTTAAGAAGGCCTGTATATAAGGAAGTGATGCATGCAGCCTTTTTAGATTCTGATGAAGTTCCTTTTAGGAACGAAAGTGCTTAATCCTGAAAATTCTGAATAAAGCATTTGGCTTTTACTGCTCATTTTTTTTTTACATTTGGTGGGTTTATCTGCAGCCATTTTGGTCTCCCTCAGAGGTTGATGGCATTTTGTATTTGGTTACTGGTCTTTTACTCTGTCCGCTGTTCTTTTGCATATACCAAATGTTACTGAATAAAAATATTCTGGTGTAACTTTAGACTCCTCACTAAACTTCAGTATTCATACAGCTAAACTTCCCAGCAAGGTGCTGTCACAACTTAAACTATGATATAGACTGTTGCACCTTCTCTCTCTCCAGTGACACATATGGCATTAGCCAAAAATGCCCCATTTCCTAAAACTGAATATTCCTTTCCACTTATTGTCCTTCATTCTGAAAAAAGCACTAAAAATACAAATAGCAGAAAAGAAATATGAAAAGGCAAATTGGTCGCCAATTACTTTCAGAGTCACTTATCTACTGAATATGCTAATATTTAAAATTCTAACTCAAGACTACTTCTCACCCCTCAAAAGAATACTCCAAATTAGAGATCAAAGCTATTCCTTTAGGGGCAGCCAAGAGCATACACTCACTTTGGTTAGACTTAGATTCACAGTTGGAGAGAAAACCCTTTCCAGAATCAGACTGCCTATATGGAATCAGCTACCTAAATTTATAAGAAAAAAAACTGCAACTCTCCAAATATTCAAAAAATAAAATCTTAGGCAGCATTTGCAGAATGAATCAAAGTACAACTGTTTTCGTGATACTGGTTGATGTTGCAACACTCACTTATGTCTGTACTTAGTACTTATCTAGCTAGTATCTAACCAGATTGTATTACTGTAAATTGATATTTTGTACACCAAATTGTGTATGCTATTGTACAGTTGCTCCTGGTTCATGACTCAAAAGGTAAACAGACCAGCTCACCTACTGCTTATCTACTGGTATCAAATTTTAAAATAAACAAATTAATTAATTAGGAAAAAATAGTACCCAATGGTAGCAATGTTCTGGTCCATCAGAATTCTTCTTGTATGATGTGGATATTTGTCATTGATCCATTTTCAGTGACTTTCTGAGGGATCTTTGAACTGTTGGCCCTCTCTTTTGGCATGTCCCCATTGGAGACCAGATAGGTACAAGTGCCTCACTGATTGCATCCCCCACTGGTCTGTACCCTACATCCATGTTTTTTTCAGGTCATTGAGTTTGACCCCATGTTTTGGTGCAATGTAGGACTTTACTATTTGTTGACAAAGAAAGGTCAACATTGCTATAATTTGACATAAATGAGCTTCCTTTTTAGGTTTGTTCATCCCATGCTGCCTGCCTTGAGTAGGTAAGAAAGGTTGTTTTCTCAAAGAGTCAAATACCTCTTTGCCACAGAGTCAGATTAAAAAACATACAGTATTTGGCTGTCTAAGACCGGAGCCATAACCAATTTCTCAAGATGCATTTTCCTCTGGTTTGGGAGGGAGTATCATATTTTTTCTGTGCCTTTTCCTCATAATGGTAGTCTGAAATGCAGGGAAATTCTGAAGAATAGTTTCAAAAGCGCAATTCTTTAAGAGATATATTTTGTAATCCATCCTGTAGCAGTTGTTGATTATAACCCAGTAAACACATTCAGCCAGGTTCCATGTCCTTTTCCTGTAAGAGGGTCCCTTGCATACCTGTGAATCTATGGGTTCTGCAGGATAAATATGAAACTCCAGTGATGAATCTACCCTGGCAGATGTCAGCAGCTCAAACAATGCCCTGATATGGTTCCAGACAGTACTGCCAATCTATTAAGCTCTCACTTCATAAACACCATAAACTCATTAATCAATAAAAGAACAACTAACCAACTACTTCTCAGAATTGCCTGCCAAAAACCATAGCCTATCCTGTTCTAGTCTCATAAATAGATCTATTCTAGAATCTTATGTCCCTCCCTCTGGAAGAAATCTTATGTTCTGCTTTTTCACAAAGGAGGCAACATCACCGAGCTCTTCAATTAGAGGACCACAGTTATACTTTCCCCCTTGTCTAAAATCTGTGAGAAATGCATCCACATTCAACATATCATTGACAAAAATCTGTTCTTTCCTACCCAGCACTGTTTCAGACTGATCCACAGCGCTAACACTGCATTACTCAACTTTATAACCACAATTAATCAAAAACACAGCACTAGCAATATTGTATCTGCATGATTCTTACACTTATCAGAAGTTTCTCATGCCAAGTTACCGTTTCAGCTGACATTCTTTAGACCTATCCCATACCACTCTCTCCTGGTTCCAAAGTTACGTATCAGACAGATGCAATCAAGGTACTCCTTCCTACCAGTATCTGTCAGTGTATCCCAAGGATCGATACTTGGTCCACTCCTGTTCAAAATATTTATTAACAATTTGTACACTGTTGTTAAACATGCCAACGTAATCTAATATGCTGATGATTCTGCATCTATATGTTCAGCCCAGAATTGTACTCACCTTCAACAACTCAATCAAGACCCCTTTACCTCCATCAAAATTCGGCTGGACAAATTCAACCTTATTTTGAGACCAAACCATGACAAAACTACTAAAAAACAAACAAAAAAAAAAAAACAAAAAACAAAAAACAAAAACTAAGTTCTATGTTGACTGTAAACATCAATATCACCACCCCCAACAACACAACAATCAAAGTAGTCTGCAACACTAAACTACTAAATGTTGCTACCGATGATAACTTGAAAAGTTATGCAACTAAAAGCTGGGCCTCTTATACAGAGCACTATTTTTACAACTAAAAATGAGAGAAAGGATACCATGGATGTCCACAAACATCACAGGTACTATCTTGATAGAACTAAATCTTTCAGATCTTCGGACCAATTGTTTATTTGTTTTTAAATGACTGTCTAAGACTATTACCTTTTTGTTATACTCACCATAATAAATCTTTTCCATGCAGGGTCAAGGCCTTCTTTACCAGGGCTTTGACTTTTTCTATGGCTTTTTGGAAAGGGTTCAATTCTAAAAATTTTCTAGAAGCTGCTAGTTTGTCCTCAGTACATACTCTTAAGAAGCACTATACATTTGATTCCTTATATAGGTCCAGATCAAGCTTTGCTAGGACCATTCTCCAGGGTCCTTGGAACTTTCTCCTTCCACCTCACATTTAGTGAGATATGCCAATCTAGCCATATGGCTAAGGCTAATGGAACAGTAATGAATATGAAGAACATAGTACAGTTCTGTAATTTAAATTTACTGGAACAGTAGATGTTTGAATGACCACTGCAGCAGTAGCCACTCCTTCCCTCCATCCCTCTTGTTTTTTTTTTTTTGTATGTTTTCTATGCCAGGATGTGGACATTTATTTTTTTGCTGTTCCTAGCATAGTCCTTTCAGGGCTCAGCCTCCCTCTCTCTCTCTCTGCTGGCTAGAAAGTTCTGCTTTTTTTTTTTAATCAGCTCAGCTCAAGCTGCTTGTCAGTTTGGGTGTGTGGAAAGTATCCTGAAGCTATGGAAGCTGGCTAGCTGTTATGTCCTTGGCAGGATATAATACATATAGTTAATGCTACTGCAGCAATGATAAGGTTGCAGTGGTGTGTACTCATCTACTCTGTCTATTGACTTATGCAGTTTTATTTGCACACTATATATCTCATACATTGCTGTGCCCTTCTATTGAATTAGTATTTGACATTCTGCAGTAATATTACTATAATTCTGTTGTGCAGTTATAATGTTGTACACATTTTTCTGAAGTGTGTTACTTAACACAACTGTTCTGAATATTAACTGTTATGCTATGTGGGATCATCTAGTTAATAAAATAAGTAAAATACAGCAAACTAACTTTACTGCAATTATTTTGCTATCTTTGCAGATTTTTCATTCTGCTAAAAGGGCAGCACCAAGCATTTTGTACATTCCGGGTATTGATCATTTCTGGCATGCTGCTACGCATACATTAAGACATGTATTCAAAAGACTTGTAAGAGAGATAGAGCCATCACTGCCTCTTTTGTTGCTGGCAACGTGCAACTCGGACCCATTTGTGCCACTTCTGCTGCTGACAATACGCGATTCAGATGGTGATAACCTTCCTGACGAAGTAAAGTATAGTTTCTTTTCACAACGTCATATGATTTTTATTTTTTGTTACTTTATTCCAGTATGTACTACTGTAGTTACAATTTAAAATACATTTTGTCTACAGCTTCTAACCCCCTTTCCAAAAATGGGGCATCCATGCATTTTTATGGTTGAGCAGCCCAGCATAGAGGAGAGAGAAGCATTTTTTCGACAGTTGCTTGGACTATCTTCATCTATCAGGAGAGGTTTGCTTTATAACTTAGCTATAATAGTTTACAGAGAACTGATGAGTAAATGGCAAAGTCTTTTTAAAATAAGTGACGTGGAATAAATAGTGAAATAATGTAAGTACATGAAGGTAGAGGAAGGTAACATTGGTCAGCCATTGTAAATGACTGCAGGGGCATCAGTATGGCTCCATGTTAGTAATAATTGAAGAATTAATGTCTGCTGATTTGATGCAGTAAGCTGTGATTTCAGAACTTACAGGTTTTATCTGGAGCCATCCGCTTTCCTTACTCTTCCTGTAGCCAGTCTGTATACTTCCACAGATATTGGCTGTTTTGGAACATGTGAAATGTTTCCATGGAAGAAGAAAAAAGTTCCTAACAGAGAAAAAAATGTATTAAAAACAGAATTTAATCAGTCAAACACTGTGCTGAGTTGGCCTTCCATTTTTCTGAGCTACCCAGTTAATTACTATAATTACTATAATCCAAAAGCAAGCACTGCAAAAAGATGGATGCTGGTGTGCAAAAGAAAAAAAATCATCATCATCACAGTAGTTTCCTAGTTGAAAGAACCAACACCTGCTCTTGGGGGAAATGGTACCTTCCAGAAACTCCTTGTTGGTCCAGTGTTACTGACAATCACTTAGAATGCAGGGCATCCTGGTTCTGTTTTCAACATTTTCTTTTCCTGTTTGACTTTAATAAAAGATGCAGTAAAACTCTGACTGCCACCCATCTTGCTTTATTGCATGAATGCAGGCAAAAAGATGTGTAAAATGAAGTAGCAATTAACACAATATTTTCTTGTTGTGATCCTGCACTGTGATGGCAGACATAAGGACAAGTAGTTGGCAGCCATATGACAATTATGGAGTGATTGCCTCTGGTGTAACCTTATATCGCATTATACATCAATTTATGGCTCACCCTGCTGTACTGCTTACTTGGCATTTAAAAACATAATCTGTGTATGGAGAATTTTCTGACACTGCAAGAACAGTTACAGCATGTTTCTTAAGTCAACATTTGTACAGCTGACAAAAAAAATCCATTTCCCAATGGCTTATGAAATGTTTGCTCAGACTTAAATTTCTTGTAATCAGCACAGTTTTTGAGTGAGTGTCAAGAAAACATTATTATCATTTAGCTTGAAGGCTGTCAGTAGTGATCTCAGGTCTTTCTCTGACAGATGAGGATCTTCACTTTCTGTTTTTACTGTCTTCCTTTGTTGGTCACTGAATGCTGAGCTGACTCTGATGCCAGGATAGTTCCTTAATTATACTCCCCCTTACATGAGCCATGGTTACTAAGGGTACACTTTTGCCATAAAGGGTGGGAGCCCTCACACAACTGTGAAGAAGGACCTCCACATCACAGGACAGGGGTGGATTGTCACAAGACTGATTAATGAAGTCCCACTCAGTGAAGGAGCCATTTATCAAGCACTGCTGGTGATTGAATGCAGAGACTGGCAAGCAGTGTATTTGTATATTGGAAATATTTGATTGAATGCTGCATTATATGTACTAAAAACATGGAGTACAGGAAACAACCCATATTATGTAGTACTGACTGTTTCCTTTTCTTCATGTTTATGATCCTGCATACATGCTTGCATACTTGTTTATCTTTTGAATTCCCTACTTATGCTAATTTTTTTATTTTGTGTATGTGGAGGTGAGATGGTAGGGCATTTTGGTGCATGTGTTTATTTTGAATTTGGTTGCTGACAGATTACAGGGGATTTCAATATGTGTGGTCATTCAGTAATGCTAATGCTAGGTATAGACAGTTGATATTTTCTTTGGTAGGGTGCTAATGATAGGTATAGACAGTTGATATTTTCTTTGGTAGGGTATCTTGGATACTACAGGGCATTTTGTTCAACTGGAAATAGTAGCTTGCCATCTATATTTTTCCTGAAACTACATAACTATTCTTATAGGCAGCAACTCTACCAAAGGCAACAGATAATTATTGACATGTCAGCATTAAAGAGAGTGGTATGCTATTATGTTTTTACCATCAAGGAGAGCAATGTAATGTTTGCGGATTGGTCAGTTGCAAGGATATCATTATGCAGTAATCACCTGATGCCCTATCAGCCAAATTAAAACCATTTCCATAAAATATTTCTCCAAAGCCAACTTCACACTTCTTAAGACAGAAGTGGCAGACTTCGCGACACCCATGCAGAGGGTCAATAGAGGTATGACTGCTGAATCCTACACAAATGCACTTTATAAGCACTTACACGAATGCATGGGTCATGCTATCCCTAACACAACCAAGATGCTATTCTCCAAAAAAATGAAGCCAATTTGGTGGTCCCCTGCCATAAACAAACTCTACAACAGAAGAAAGAAACTGTTGCAAAAAAGAGTAAAATCCCATGATTGGAGGAACTCCATGGTCAGCCTCAGTAAGAAGCTGAGATCCCACATAAAATTCTCCAAAGCTAGTTAAGAAAACAAAATCGCCACTGACTTTAAAGACAACCACAAAGCATTCTACAGCTATGTCAAGCATCTCAATGGAAACACTCAGATCTGCTCTGAGTTACAGCACAATGGCATTAAATATGCAGAATCAACTGATATTGCCAACATCCTGGCAGATAGGTTCAGTGCTAACTTTACCCCCTCTCAACCCCTAAAAGACCCATCTCTATACCAGAAGAATGCAAAGTTCCTGTAATCACGGTTGCACAGGTAAAAAACACACTCTCCAAAGCCAAGAACACAGCATCCATGGGACCTGACAACATCCCAGGCTGCATTCTACATGAATTACAGAATGAACTGGCACCCCACCTAAGTACCATGTTGAATCATAGCCTCACCTCAGGCTTTGTGCCCACTGAATGGTGCACAGTGACGGTTATCCCACTCCACAAAGGGGGAACCACCACTGACCCTGGGAACTATTGCCCCATTAGCCTATAGGTCTGGTCTGCAAGGCCATGGAATGTATCATCATGGAACTTATAAACAAAGACACTGGTAATCTCCAAACTCTGGAACCTACCCAGTACAGGTTTGTAAAAGGCAGATCATGTCTCCTAAACCAGATAGACTTCTTTGAAGCAGTCACCAAAGCTGTAGACAAGGGTAAGGTGGTTCACACAGTCTATCTAGATCTCGCCAAGGCTTTCAACACCATCCCCCACTCTGGAATTATAGATAAACTCACTAAACTAGGTAGAAATCCCTGTCACAAGATGGGTTGCCAAATGGCTCACTGAGAGAACCCACACTGTGAATGTAGCAGACTCCAAATCTGACTTCAGACCAGTGACAAGTGGAGTACCACAGGGTTCAGTCCAGGGTCCTCTTCTGTTTGGTATCTACTTCTATGAAGTACAGGCTAACACAGAAGGTCTTTGGCTAACAAAGTTCGCAGATGACTGCAAACTAGGAGCCATAATCAAAACTCCTAATGATGTAGACATCCTACAAAAGGGCCTCAGTAAGACAGATGCCTGGTGTCAAAGCCATGGCCTCAAGCTCAATGCCAAAAAGTGCATTGTCATCCCCTTTGGTAAAAATACTGTACCCATTAAATACCATATAGGCGGTAGTATACTTAACACCGAAAGTGTGATAAGAGACCTTGGGACACAGGTGGACAGTAGTCTCTCCTTTGATAATCACATCGCCACAGTAGTCAGGAAATCCTTCTGCATAGCACACCTCATCACAAAAGGTTTCTCATCCAGGAAAAAAGAGGTCATTGTTCCCCTCTACTCGTCACTCATTAGACCCATTATAGAGTGCAATGCCCCTTCTGGTTTGTACGTCACAAGACATCTACAACAACTGGAAAGGCCACAGAAATACCTCACAAAGAAGATTACTGGCCTCAAACAGATGCCCTACACAAACCGTCTCAAAAAACTCCAGCTTTACTCCGTCACATATCGCCTACTCAGAGGCGATCTCTGCCTAACATACAAAGCTATGTCAAACCCAGAGCTGTTGGACATGCTCCACTTAAAGAAATCCCAATCCCTCCATGCTACATGCTCTAGGGACCTAAACCTGGTCACCACAATAAACAGAACATGCTGGAGGGATAGATTACTGTTCCAGAGACCCCGCCCCCATACTCTGGAACAGACTACCTATCCATATCAAATAAAGCTCCTCATTAGTACTTTTCAAGAAAAATCTTGATAATTGGATGGGAAATAGGAAATTCATCCCGGGGATCACTTCTGTGGTTCTGCTTGACAGTGGCACAGGAAAATAATTTTCTTGGATGGCGAAAGCCAGGGTACCTTTTTGGCTAGGCTTATATAGGCCCTAAGGCCAATAGCCTAGTGCCTACCTATGAATCTATGAACCATATGAGTTTTGAACATTTGAAAGTTCGAACAAATGAAGGGCTCCCATATATATATATATATATATATATATATATATATATATATATATACACACACACACACACACACACACACACACACACACACACACACACACACACACACACGTACATGTTTCGTGGACAGCTGCTCAAGAGAAATACTTCAGATTAACGCTGTCCTAGACATTATCAACAAAGCTGGATGTTAGATTACAAAGTGCAGTAAAATATAAGTTATCAAAGATTGCTTGTTCACTATTTTTTGTAGTATTACCACCAAGTGATTTGTAATGGAAATATATTATTATTACAGTGAGGAAGAGAACACATGATGATGATGGTGGTGAAGAGGACCCTGCCATCCCTATGAAAAGACAAAAGGTCTGTCATGGCACAGATGAAGATGAAATGGACAGAGAAGACAACTGTAATCCAGGTTAGTTTCATTTGTTTTTGGCAACATTTGTTTTATTTGTTAAATAGTTAAACCCACTGGGTCCATGTGCCATTTGTCCAGAACAGCCTAGGGACTGATTAAGTGACATGCTGAGGGCCATGCACTATGCTGTAGATCAGGAGGCACATTGACTCATACTGTCCTTTCTTATTACTTTCACACATTGCCTGGGGGAATGAGTATTGTACTCCTGTTCTGTGTTGTGATTGGCTGAGGACGTATTCTGTGAATTAAGCATGGTGCAATGTCCATTACTCTGAGCCAGCACTGGTGTGTATTTCTACACAGCTCAGCTACATCTGTCCTGAACTCTCACTCTTTATAATCATTATTGTAAGAGCTGTACTTCTGGACCTTCTGACAGAGGGGACGGCTGTGTCGGAACTTATCCAACTCCTTCCTCCCAAGATTAGGAAACCAGTGCCATCAACTCTATTCCATCTCTTCTCAGCTTTCTTCTCTAGTAACAAGGCCTTGTACTGAGCCTGATTTGTTTGGGATGCAGCCAGATATCTGTGCCATTGAGCTATCTGGATATTAGTAATGCTGTTGGTATTGTATCAGAAGGTGGGAAGAGATGAAGAGAGAGCTGCTAAGTGCAAAGTAGTGCCAACTGTTGTATAATAATAACGAATGTCAGAAGTGACATCACTGATGAGCCTGCTAGAAAAAAAGTAGTGAACCATGCTAAGATGACCCAAGGTTTTGTCTGAGCCTGGATTTACGTTTTGGCCATCTGGTCAGGTCTGATGTGCAAGAGACAGTGTATCGAGGATTATTCATGTAGTTTCTATCTACTACTGTCATCAGAATTTCTGCTCCATGATAGCCTGTTTTAATCCAAAATAAATACTGAAGTTTTACCAAGGCATGTATATAGGGCATACACCAAAAATGCTGGGTTCAAAGCTACTTAGCCACAAAACATATTCTTGCCTCTTTTTAAACTCCTTTCACAGACCCTTCCTGTTTAGGAATATGGTACAAAATAATGATTCTTCAGCTATAAGTGAGTTCAGGTACTCACCGTGTTGACCAGCTTATACCAAAATACCAAGTCAGAATAGAACAGGCATTTATAGGCTATGCACCAACTTTGTTCCCAGTATGACTGGTGTATCTATTTTACATTTTTTTCACATGTTTAGGTTTCTTAATACCATAGTAGAAACAGGTAATTTGTAATTGTCTCAGCCTTTGACATTTGGCAAGAGTGCACGACATCACCTGCAATGTTCTCAGAATTACTTCCTTCTGTAGTTTTTATTTACTTAATTACCATTTTTGTGACTGGGGTAGAGCATTGATCTAGGTGGGCCATTTTCAGGCACAGCCAGGGAAAAGCATAAACAAAGTACACAAATAACTAGATTACAGAAGAGATGAAGAGTTGAAAAACAATATTAAGCATGTAAATTCATTATTACATTACAAAAGTCTGTCATATCGGGAGCCTATCATATGGACTTCTTATGTTCATATGAAGTTACTTGTATTTGAAACATATTTAAATATGTTTGGACATTATTGTTCCTACTACTCTTAGCACTATTTTAAATTATCACTGAAGACATAGGCAAACATACATTAATATAAAATAAAACAAACCATATTAACATGCTTCCGGTTGTGTACATTATACATCACATGTTCTCTTCTTATAATGATCAGTGCAATATTACATAAATTGCTCAATTTCTGCCTTCCCTTAAATTTCACTCCTCCTCCAGAACATTATTCTGCATGCAATTTTCCCACAATTTCCATTTATTTATGTGTAATTGCTTCAGCCTTTGATACTATGTAGTTATGGGTGGTGCAGTGGTTAGCTCTGTCACCTCACAGCAAGAGGTACTCTGATTCGATTCTTGGCTGGGGTGCCTTCTGTGCAGAGTGTCTGTGTGTCCTTCCTGCATTCCTGTGGATCTCGTCCGGGTGCTTCAGTTTCTTCCCACATTCTAAAAGACATATATCTGGAGCATTTTTCCCCTGGCCTCCTCTGAAAATAGACTCATTCCTAGTTGGACTTTCCCAGTAAACAAATGTTAAATAAACAAATAGTTTGCTCCTTCCCCTGCTAAAGATCCTATTTCCAGTTCTTTTCTTTCTGTTACAGTATTCGGTAGTTCAAATACAGCTGGTTTAGACTATGGTTTCCATTTCCTAGTAATTGCATTTTTGTCAGCCACCAGAATAAAACTTAACCAGACCTTACAATTCTAGGCAATTTATCCTGTGGCCATCTCAAAAGAACCATTTGTTTGGTTACACTTATTTGCTTACCCAATAGTTCTGACAAGGTCCTGTGTAGGGAATTTTTAAACGCTGTCAACTCATTACACTCCCAAAATATATGTTCCCTGTTACCTCTTTCTTCCCCATCATACCTCTCCAACATTTGCCATCTACATGAGGAGAAATTATTTGGACTCTGCTTGAGGAATTAAATACCTATGTAAACACTTCCAAGGAAAAATCCTAAGCCTTCTAGACATTATTGCATACTTGGGAGCCATACATATCTTCTCCCATTGTTCCCTTGTAAACTGCTTATCCAATCTCTCTTCTCAATCTTTTCTAATCTCCTCTTGATTCTGATAGTTATTGGGCAATATTTTATATGCCTTACTAATTATCCCTTTTTAACAACAACTTCTGGCCTAGATTCAACTAAAAAGTCTACCAGAGCAGGTCTTTCCCTTAGGATTCCCCTATTCCTTTCTCTTTGCCTATACTCTGGTATCAATTCCTGGTACCAAATGTAGTCTGTAGCCTGCAGTACAAATATCTTCTTGGCCTCATCCCATTTTATTACCTTTCCTCCTCTAGTTATTTACTCCCAATACCTAGATTACTTTGCCAGTTTTCTCCAGTAAATTCCAGTCCCTCTTGCCTATTCCATGTGCCCCTACTTGCAGTCATCGCTATCAGCAAAATCTCCTTTCTCAATTTTCATCTTGGTTTATTTCTTAAAATACTTTTCGCTACTTTATGAATACAATATTCTATATTGCTATTGTTATCCTCCTTAACGATCTGCATCCAAATCCCACTCTCTCCTTATTTCTTGAATTTCTCCCATTTCATCATCATCATCATCATCATCATCATCATCATCATCATCTTCATCATCATCATCTTCATCATCCCTTTCCAATATTAATTATAACTTTCTTCTTTTATGTATATGAGCCTTAATTGTGTAGCTCTAAAATATCCCTTCAAATCAGGTAATCCTGAACCACATTGTTCTATTGGATAGATCAACTTATCCCACAACCCTTTCCCTCTTCCTCTCTCAGATAAATGCCTTCAACTCTTTAATAATTATTGTCCACAACTCGTATTCCAGTTGATAGAAATATGGCTGACCTGTATATGAAACTAAAGGGACTAAAACATTTTCACTGCTTGTATCTTCTTATTCATATCCATAAACAAGAGCTTCTAGTTTCTCATTTTTGTATTTTTTTAATTCTTTTGTTTATTCTCTTCTCACATATCTTTAGCTGCTGTAACAGAAGCATTTTGAATACATGCTCCAAAATACTTAATCTTATCTAAATCTGGGTGTTCCTTAACTAATTCATGTATGGATACAGAACTTATGCCTCTAGCCTTTGTTTTATCTTCATTAAGTTTATATCCTGAGAAGATTTGAAACTGTCTCATTACATTCCACAACACACTGAGATGTCCTTTTCTGGATTTATCAAGTACAAAATAATGCCTGCAAATAAAGCCAACTTTTCTAGATTGCCATACCAATTATATCCTTGAATTTCTAAGTCCCTTATTTTCTTTGCCAGTGGCTCAAAATATTAATCAAATAACAAAGGGGAATGAAGAAACACCTACTTGGTTCCTCTGTCCATACACAACTTATCAGAGAGGAACCCTCACACTTTAGTTCTTGTCTCTGATCCCTCAGATATCCTTCTAATTAACATTATTATATCAGGGAATGTAAAAACGTTCATTGCCTACTCACTCTGTCAAATGCTTTTTCTGCATCAACAACAGTGGTATTTTCTTACAGTTATGCTTCCCTGTAGATCATCATTGTTCTATTAATGTTGTCAAATGTTTGCCTCCCATCCACAGAATCACACTGATCCATATCAATCAATTTGGCGACACCTTTACTATTTTCTTAGCTGGTGTAGACATAATACTTTATAATCGGTGTTTAAAACTGAAATGGATCTATATGAAGCTGGGTCTGATGGGTGTTTACCATCTTAAGGTATTACAGCTACCACAGTTTTCTTTCAAGACATTGGTGCTTCCCCTCCTTTTAAAATACTGTTAAACAGATATTTATTACTTTCTTCCTTACTAGCTTCCACAGGAATACCATTTGTTCCTGCAGACTTTTGTAGAAACTAATTATACATCACCATTTTATCTCATCTCCTCCTAACTGTTAAATGTTGAGCCTCTAACCCTGGCATCCTTACTTTGTCCATAAATATTTACATTTGTGCTCTTTCCTGATTTCTGCATTTCTCTGCTTTATACAATTTTTCATAAAATTTCCAAAATATGTTTAATACCTGTATGGGATCTCTGGTTAATTTTCTTGTATAGTCTCCATAAGTTTGGCAACAACCCTTTCTGCTTTCTGTTGCTTAAGTCATTGTGCTAAAAGTTTTTGTGTTTTGAAGTTATCATAAAACAGTTGTTAATAGCAATTTTTCTAAGCTCATGCATATTATCCAAATACCCCCTTATATTCTCTTTATCACTTTACAGTTGTGCCTCTTCTTCTTCTTCTATGACATTTGCCTTATTCTGCACTAGTTTAAGTTTTGTCAGCCCCTCTAACTAATTCCTATTACTTCTTTTCTTTGTATTTCTACTCTATTTTTAAACTTTATTTTATCCCAGTCACTAGCTATGACATCTGAAGAAATTTCTATCTTAACTAAATAAAAAAATGGAAAAACAAACAAAACTAATTTTGCAGCCAGAACAAAATGCAGTACTTTTGAAACGAAAATATATTGTTAGCGCTTTTGTCACCTTTCATTAAAGGAACTTCTTCAGACATTTGTTTGTTTGTGTCTTTTGGCTTTTCAAGGTTAGGGGTCGCCACAGTGGAACTCTGGTCCACTAATGATTGGTAGTGGATTTTTATGTACCGGGTTACCAGCCCTGATGCACAACCTTCAACGAAGGCACGCCCCATTCACGTATGCCTCCACACAGAAGATGCTCTAGCTGAGAATCGAATGGGACAACATCTTGCTATGAGGCGACAATGCTACCGCAGCACCACCACCGCAGCTCAATTTACAATTTAAATAGTCCCAAGCTGATGACATCATGGACCTCCCATTATCCAAATTCAGAAAGTATATAAGTAAATACATTCAGATTTATTTGTGTATAAAAACTTTTTAAAACACAAACAAATTCTTCACTGATATTAATTACAACAAAAATGTCAAATATTAACTATTAAATGCACCCATAGAATTTTTTTTACCTGGTTAATGCTTTACGTTTTAAAATACATTTCAGGGAACAAGAATCGTTCAACCCAGGGTGGGAAAAGGCATTTACTCTCAGTTGCCACAGCAACTCCCTCTCCTCGAGTCTTAAAGCCCAAGGCCCCCTCCTGGGATTCAGATCTATTTTCTCAACAGCCATAAAAAGGAAAGTGTCAAAGGATATATGAGCACCAGTATAGTATTAGTAGACAGGACAACAACAATGCTTTGTCCAAGCATATTTTGGATCACACCAACCACACTTTCCTTTTTATGGTTATTGAGAAAATAGATCTGAATCCCATCTGAAGAAGTTCCTTTAATGAAAGGTGATGAAAGCGCTAACAATAAATTTTAGTTTCAAAAGTACAGCATTTTTTTCTGGCCGCAAGCTTTGTTTGAAATTTCTATCTTCCCTAAAAACTCTGAAATAAGTTTGACAACCCAATAATTAAATTTCTCTCTTTTAACAGGTAGGTGGAAAAACACTAGTGTCTCATTCTGACTTTATTACCCTTCATTTTTATCTTAGCTTTTATTGGTGCATGATCTGAAATAGTTATGGATGTGTGTCAAAGCTTTCAATTAAATGCACCTGTTCCTTTGGAATATAATTTCTGTCTAGTCTAGCCCAGTTACTGTACCTTGGGTAATAATAGGTAAATTATCCCTGAGTTCCTACTACTGAATTCATGTCTTCCAAACCAACTATTTTCATACATTTCTTCAGAAATCTACAATCTTTTTGTAATATTTTCTCTTCAAAGTCCCCCCAATATACACCCTTACTCTTGCAAATCAAATTCCTCTCCACACCTCTAAACAAATATTCTTGCTGAAATTTGATTTCTCCTAAAATTTTCTTAAGTTCCACAATATCAGTTTTTGGTGGAATATAAATACATGTCAGCATCAGACTCTTCCCTTGTTGTAGCTCTTTACTACCACAAAATGACCCTATCATCTTTTTCTCTGTTTTATCACTATTGCAACTCCTCTAGCAATTAGCATAATTACTCCTCTTTTCCTTTTGTCCCTGATATTCTGCTAAATATTCATCCTGAATTTGTTTCTTTACCAAATTTACATGCTCATTTCTTTCCAATGAAGTCTCTTGCAGCATTGCTATTTATTCACTGCATTCTTACCTTTTTGTCTACACCTATAAGTCCATTTACATTCCAGAAAAATAATTTGGATAGTGTAGCCATTATGACTGGAAGTTATTGTTCTCACCTATTATACATGACAGCATTTTGAATGTTTTTCTAGCTTTTGTGTTACAACTTTTGTGTTACAAGCACACAATCACATTTGTCAAGTTGATCTTTTATATAGTTTCTTGTCATCTCCATTGGAGCTTATGTCGCATTTTTCAAGACTTTTTGTTTTAATGAAATGACAAACCGCAAATAAAACAAATAAATACATTTCAGAACACCCCATAACCTATTAACCTAGGACAAATGCAAAAAGCTATGTATGCCTTCAAAAAAATTAACTTTAACTCTCCTGATAAGAACAATTGTGCCACATTAACAGCTACATCCATAGGCATTATCTAACTTAAAAAATTAAGATTATCCATGCTAAAGCAGCTGGCATGGCCTGTGCTCCCAGTTACAGTGATTGCTGTATGTTCTTTTCTTATCTCTATTTCCCTCCCAGGTGTTGAAAAACAGCTTGTATATTTTCAGAAAACATCAACTTTCAGCCTTGAGAAAGAGTGCACTAGCTATCTTTAAGTACAACTAAATTATACACTGTTCTATTAAATGCATTGATATATTAAGGCTGCTAAGGAAGCTATCTCTTATTCACTTCCAACAATATCTGTCTGTCATTGTACCTTCAAATTTTGCACTTAACCCAGCAAACAATGCTTAGAACTCTCAAGATTAATTGCTTGCATCTGCAGACATCTCATCTTCATGAAAACACAAGAACAGAATGTAAAACTGCCTTCAGCTGCAGACTTCTTAAATCTTACTGAACATTTGATGAATGAAGAAAACAAGCTAATATCATTGCATATGCAAGAAGCTTAGTGATTCTCTTGGCATTCATCATTCTTTGTTATTTTTCAAGCCTACTTTCTTAAAGAAAACACTTGTTTTTAGATTAAGCCAAGTACACTGGTCTGGTCCAGACATTCACCTATGCAAAAATAAGAGAAAACATCTCAACTCTACAAATACTCAATATCCTTTTATATCTTCTACACCACCCCAATAGCCCAATATTACAACATGTTAAACTTGCTTTTGTTGTCTGTTTTTACATTGCAATGCCTGTATTCCCTAAAACTGAACAAAAGTATGGATTTACTTAAATATCTTTATCACATACAATAATCACTGAAAATACTCACCCCTACCCTCATATTTAAGATACCTCTGACTAGATACTACACAAATATGTTTTACTACATATAACATGCAGTTTATATCATGAAATGTTTTATAGAAATACCATTAAGGACAACAGTTGTTTTACTTACAGTTACTTTTTTCCCTTTTAATGTAATCCTAAACATTAATGATATGAAGAGAGTTATATGCTTTACAGTCCATCCGCAACTCCAAGAAAGTCAACAAAAATCCAGTATTTCTTAAACACTTTTTCTTGCAAAGCCATATTTCAGAAATATTATTGATGCTTTTATAATTCAAAATTTTCCCGCCTTTTGTTATTTGAATTGATATACTCCTTTAATGTTTCATTTATTTTAATCAGCTCTGAGTGCATTTGATTTATCTTTTCCCCTAGATTACTGAAAGCCATATGTTACACCAAAGCTGGAGCTTGAACTGCTTTTGGCTGAACAGCTGCAGGATTCACCTCAATCAGTGTTTACCTTCTCTAATTGATTTTCTTTAAGGCTTTTCAAATGTATAACTTGCTGACATCCAGGCAGTATACTTATTAGCCAGTAACTGATTTAACTAAAACTTGCAGAGTTTTTTCACACTGGGAGAGTTGAACTCAAGCTCTTGATCAGTGTGCAGCCATCTTGGAAGTACTTATAATCTCAAATTTGTTCACTACTTTCAGTGTTGCTGGTCTTCTTGTTCAACTCCATCACCCACTACCAGACTTTGGTTCAAATCCAAGGTACTCATGGTTCTTCTAGTCAACTCCTATGCCTTTCTCTGTCTCTCAAGCACTTTCCTTTAGAACAGTGGGAAACGTTTCACTAGCAAAGTCTCTCTATGAACTTTATTGTCAGATGAATGAGAAGCAGAGGCTCCATCTGTTTGTTGGCTCATTTTTGCTGGATAAACTTTCATATTTCCTTTTTAGCTTGTTCTGCATCAAAAATGTTTTTGATCCTCCAGGAAATAATATTCTTAAGACAGATGTATATAGCAGCAACTTGAATCTCAGACCTACCCCTCGACATTTACTGATTGGCAACATACATATTCTTCTCTTCTGCCTGGTGTGCAGTGAATAGATACCTTTGACAGACAACTATCTCCAAATTTTACTACTTTGCCCTTCTGGCACAGTTTTGACAGGAAAAACAGTTTCTGCTGGTATATTGCATCTTTACTAATACAGGCATTGGCTAATTTCTCATGGCCAGGTTTGGAGCATGCACTCAATCTCTCCTTTCAGTTAGCAAATTATGCTGTGGAATATCAGTCCAGTTACTTATCTGTGCTTTCATAAAATTAAAAAAGTCTGTTCCTTCCAGTGTCTCTGGTGTAGCAAAAAATCTCAGGTTTTCTCTGCATACTCTGTCCTCTGACTCTACCATTTTTAAAATCTATCTCAATCCTAATTACAGAACCATAACCCGAGGCCTCAATCCTCAATTTGGAAAAATCCTATGTTATTCCACTCCACAAAGGAGGTTCATCCACAGAACTATCCAACTATAGAAACCAACTAATGCTCTATCTAACCCAAAATAAACTACTCACAGACTCTCAACATGGATTCAGACCCCATCATAGTACAACCACTGCCCTCCCATCTCCCAGACACCTATACAAAGGTATTAGGAGTAAACATTGACAATAAACTCAGATTTGATATACATATCAACCAAGCCATTAAGTCAGTCAACACAAGACTTGGGACTATATATATAAAAAGCCTTCCTCCTACTCCTAATGCTAGGGGGCAGCCACACACTCACTCACACTCTACTCTACTACTCTGCCTCCTCCCCTCACCTCACCTCACCTTAACTCTGGCCATCTGCTCATCCTGCTATAATCATAATCCACCATGCCATTACAGGTACAGGTCTACCACAGACAACACACCCACTGTAAAAGCCTGCAAAAGCTTGATGGATACCTTTCCCACACCTTCTTCACCAGTCCTCACTCATAGGCCTTCAAAACCTTAAAACAACCTGAATAAACCAGCATTCAAAAAAACTTAATGAACTCCTCCCTACTAAGCAACTGCTCAGCAAAGCAGATGCTCAAACCCAGACTAGCTCTGTGCCATTAACTAAAAATAAATAACAAAGCTAAGATGATAAGTTACTTTGTATACTGTGATAAAGAAATATGTATCCTGTCTAACTCTATGTCATTATATGCCCATCCTTGCTAATATGTTAGTAATGTTACATTTGTAGTAATCTCTCAAAATAATAGTAATAGCAGTCTTGTACTTGTATGTATATAGCCTATGTTTTTTTTTGTTTTCAGCTCATTCTACAATGTAACAAATGACTCTTCTTGAGAAGTCTCAGACTTGGCAGCCTTTTCTTCATTTCATCTTCTGACTTTTGCAGCTTTATCAGATCATTTGAATAGCTTGTTAAAGCGTATTCTATTTTCTCTAGCGTTTTGTTATTTGAGTTGATATACTCATTCAGTGCTTCATTTATTTTAATCAGCTTTGAGTACATTTGATTTATTCTTTTCCTCTAAATTACTGGAAGCCATCTCTTGTACCACAGCTGGAGCTTGAACTGCATTTTGCTGAACAACTGCAGGATTCTTCCCAGTCTCTGTTTTCTCTTCACTTTTTCTAGCTGATTTTCTTTCAGGCTTGCTACATTTCTTTTTTTGCTGGCATCTAGGCAGGATATCAAGCTGACAGAATTGATAGCTCTTACTTCTCAGTTTCTTTTTTCACACTGGGATGTCTGAAATGAAACTGATGATGAGTGTGCTGCTATCCTGGAAGACATCCACTGCTAGCACTATTTGTTGTCCTTATTCCATGTTGTTGTAATTTCTGCTTGTATATCTTGGTGTTGTATACCTTTGTTTCTTAGTATACAGAACACTGTATTCTCCATTTCTAGATGGGAGACACCGCAGGAAGTCAGAGCCTCTCTTATGGGTTAGGTGTATCTATTCAAAGAAATATCATCAGTCATTCCATTAATAGAAAGCCTGGTTACCTCCATAACCTGCTGCATCCTACAGGGAGGAGGAGGTGGTCAGTTCTCACAACACCTGTCAATCTGGCAAAAGGTATTGCAAGCAATTTGGTATTTAGGAATGGAAAAATACATAGTCAGTGCCATTGTTGCTGATTCCACTGGTGTCTCTTGAGTATATTCTGTAACCAAAACACAAAGCACAGATGGAGCTAAAGATCAGAAACCCTCCTCTAAAAGAGGGCATCCATCCTGTTCTGTACGTAAAACGTACCAATGCCAGAAAGATACAAGACCTATTTCTGGATACATCTCAACTACTATTGTAGCATGTTTTTAGTGCAGATTTTGCTTGGTTCTTCTTAGATTTACTGACTTTCATCTAATTTTCCTCAAAAGATTAAGAAGGCATACATTGTTTGATACCTGAAATAAGTCAGTATAAATTATCCTTATTATAAACTATATTGGGTGTAGTATCCAAAAATCTTCAGTCCCAATATATAAGAAAGTGTTACTCTTTTGCACCACCTGCTATGATTTCTAAAGGCCAGTGCTATGATTTTTTAATGTGCAGAGGGTGAAATGTATGCAGCAGCCTAAATCAGTTCATCACATAAAAGTTTGACTTCTAATATTTTAATGAGTAAATCCTTTGTGGAAATGTCCTGTAGACAAGTTCTATGATCCCCTCCTGAATGTGTTCTGCAGACATATGGGATGATCCACTTTTGGATGTGTTCTGTAAATATGTGGAATGACTTGTTCCTGGATGATGTGTTCTGCAAATGTATGGGATGAACATGGGATGATCCACTCTTGCATGTATTCTAT
The DNA here is from genome assembly GCF_019279795.1 of Protopterus annectens. Taxonomy (NCBI): domain Eukaryota; kingdom Metazoa; phylum Chordata; order Ceratodontiformes; family Protopteridae; genus Protopterus; species Protopterus annectens. Next base: position 1,840,790,641 of record NC_056741.1, read on the forward strand.
AAATGTGTGAAATGACACACTCTTCAATGTGATCTGCAGATATATAGAATGATCCACTCTTAGATGTGTTTTGTAAACGTGGAATATCTCACTCTTGGATGTCTTTTGCAGATACTTGGGATATTCCTCTATGGGATGTACACTGTAAATGTGTGGAATGACCCACTCCTTGATGTGTCATCAGGCATATGAAATGGTCCACTCTTGGATGTGCTTTGTAAACATGTGGAATGACTCTCTCCTGGATATGTTCTGTAGATGTATGAGATGATCCACTCTTGGATGTATTCGCTAAATACGTGGAATGATTCACTCCTGGATGCATTCTGTAGGCATACAAGATGCTCCACTCTTGGTTGTATTTTGTAAACATGTGGAGTGACTCTTGCCTGGATATGTTCTATAGATGTTTGAGATAATCTACTCTTGAATGAGTTTTGTAAATGTGCAGAACGATCCAGTCTTGGATGATGTGTTCTGTAAGCATGCAGAATGACTATCTCCTGGATGTGTACTGTAGATATAAGGGATGATCCACTTATGGATCAAAATTGTTTCCTGTCTATTTCTAGATCTATTGAAAGCCTTTGATACTGTCTCTCAGCACCTGTTCCTTTTTAAACTATCCAACCTAAACCTTTCTACTTCTACCATCTTCTGGATCTCCAGCTGCCTCTTTGACAGACTGAAATCTGTCAGATGGCTCTCTGCACAATCTCCCTTCCTTCCTATCACTATGGGACTTCCTCAAGGGTCAGTCCTTGGCCCATTACAATCTAACATCTTTAGCAATGACTTTCACACATACTGCCCTCACTCCTTCCTCATCCAGAATGCCGATGACTCCACTATTATTATTACCTCTGATACTTTCTCTGACCTACACATCATCATTCAAAACTTATTTAACTCTGTTGAAAACTGGCTCTCCAACAACCAACTTATACTAAATTCTGAAAAGACTAAACTACTTCTATTCCTACCAAAATCTCTCAACCCCTCTGAAACTACCCTCACTATAACATCACTCAATAAAACTATTATCAATGTAGAAACACACACCAAACTTCTTGGGACATCATTGATGACCAACTTAAATTCGATCTTCATGTTTACAACTGTATCAAATAAACTCACCAAAAACTAGGACTACTCTACAGAAATAAAAAAATCCTAACAAAGGAGTCTCAGATTCACACTTGCCCATGCCATCCTTCTCCCTAGCCTCCTCTATGGCTCCCAAATCTTAACCAATATCCAGTCCTCTCTGCTCACTAAGATGGAAACCACCTATAACAAAATCACTAGATTTGATGCTAATCAATCCTCCAGCTGTCATCAGTGTCAATCCCTGAATAATTTAAACTGGATAGAGTTCCCTAACCAACTTCTCCTTTCACAGCTGCTTGTCATTCATTCATTCATTCCATTCTCAATAAACTCTCCTGCTGCCCCGTCATTTCATCTATCATCTGTCGCTTGCTCACAACCTTTCTCTATACTCCAGCCAGAAACTTTAGGAGTGCTGACCTAAATCTCTTATATATATATATATATATATATATATATATATATATATATATATATATATATATATATATATATATATATATATATATATATATAGAACACTTATATATATCATGTCACTGCGAAACCCCAACATGAATTCCTTCCACTCACCCTGCCCCTGTTTCTCAACCCTACTCTTCCTGGTTTTCCCCCCTCTTTCTCTCTCCTCTTACTTCCAACCAGCTTGTGTTTCCAACTCTCTATCTCCCTGTTACCTCAGGTCCCACTCTTTCCACCCATTCATTTCCTGTATATAATAGTGTATCTTAGCAGCTTAGAATTATTCAGACTTTTACTCTTGTTATATCTCTGTATACTTTAAATAGCCAATTTCTTTTTTTTTTTAAATGTTTTTTATTTTTTTTTATAACAAGAATAATAACAGTAATAACAAATAGCCAGTTTCTTGTTACCAACTGTTTATCTCTTTCTCTGTTGTACTCACCAGTACTCTCTAATTATGTTTAACTTAGAAATGTTTTTATACATTTCATGTACTATATTTTAAAAATATGTGGTGATGTAGAGCTTTTCTCCCCAGGCCTCCTCTGAAAAAGGGATCTTGCTCAGTTGGACTTTCTCGGTCAACAAATGGCAAATAAATAAATAAATAAATAAATACATACATGGATGGATGTGGCATGACTTACTTCTGGATATGTATTGTAGACATGTGGGATGATCCAATTGTTGACGTATTTGAAATTGTATAGAATGACTCTTTCTTGGATGATTTGTTCTGTAAGTGTACAGGATGTGCTTAGTATGATCTGCTCTTGCATGTGTTCCGTAGATGTATGGAATGATCCCCTCTTGGATATGTTTTTATGAATGTGTGGAACGACTCACTATTGAGTGTGTTCTGTAGACACATGGGATGTTCCACTCGGGGATGTATTTTGTAAAAGTGTGGAATGACTCACTCCTGGATTTTTTCTGTAGACATTGAACAATCCACTTTTTGATGTGTTCTACATACACATGGGATTAAACAGTTGTGTTCTATGCACATGTGAGATGACTCCTTCTTGATGTTTTCTGTAAACATATGGGATGTTCCAGTCCTGGATGTGTTTTTTAGACAGGTGGGTCGGATGTCCCACATCTGGTTGTGTTCTGTAGATATGCAGGATACCAATCTTGATATCAGTGTAAGGATATGATGCAAATTCACTGTGGCAGCCATTATTGTCATATCTGAGATCTATCTTTTCTACTTTGTTTAACTGCAAGTCTTTACAAAGTGTCTTGCAAAAGTAATTGCAAGTCTCTTGCAAATGTAGTAGCCTTTTTCTGCAGGCAAAATACCTACATCTTTCCCTGCCTAGATAGCTGGATTTGTGGTCTCATCCCAGGATACTGTCAGGAAGGGTACAGGTATTGTTTTAGCCAGTTTTTCATATGTTAATATTACATTAAATCTGCAAAAATAATTCCCTTGTTCTTTTTCTGTTTCTAAAATTCATTAAGGAAAAGCTAAAAAAAATTCAGTAGGGAAAAGCTAAGATCATTTAAAGGTAATGCTTTTCTCCCAGAAGGTAATACTTGAGTTCTGCTAGCTTTCTTGCTAGACTTATTTAGCAGTCCCTATAGTTTAGAAGGTCAGACGATTTAAGTCTTGAGCTATATGATAACTGTACATTTGATCCCTTTGTAAGACTTAACATGTAGCATGTTTTTGATGTCCATAGTCAAGGTGTTCTCTTCACAGATGCTTGTGAAAGACCTCTGGACTAGTAGATTATCCTTATATGGATCACTGCTATAGTATAACTCCTTATCCAGGAGAAATAGCTGAGAAGGCTATCTGGCCTTCTGGTGTGACTTCTAGAACTTTTGCAATCATCCCCCATGAGCCAAAATCCTCCTCTTCCTCTCAGATATTGGCCACTGTATGGCCTGAACAGAGGAACTGCTGGTGCCATTACTTAGTTATTTTATGCATTCGGAAATAATCAATCATTAGTCTATTAGTTTGTCTGTCTGTCCAGTAGTCCCTTTCAGATGACTTTCAGTGAATAAGTTCCCAATTTGGGAAATGTCATTTGGTTTTTGATATCTGATTGTACTGCTAATTGCTATTGATCTGTTTTTGTCTGTTAAAAGTTGTAATCAGTTGTCTTGGAAAATTGAAACATTCAAGGCCTTTGATGCCCCTGGGAAAGTATTTTAATGAGTGTGTATGTGGACAATGCCTTTCTCTCTCTATGAGAGGAGGATCAGGTGTTCTTTTGTCAGCACTATTCTACTTTCAGAACGGCTTTATTAAATAGGGCTAGGAACCAGAGGGACTACTTGGAGAAGAAGAAGCTAGTGGCCTTTATCCAGGTAAGCTGTATGAACAGAGTTCTTTATACCAGGAGTTCTAAAATTAGAAAGACCAGAAAAATGGAACAACCTAAGAAGATCATAATAAAAACAGCAGGGCAGGGGCATTGACTGTAGGGACACAGATAGTCCTGCAGAGACCAGTGGATGTTGCACCTTTCACATCTTGTTATCCCAGTCCCACATCTTAGTGTTATTGAACACCTGCTTGAACTGACAGTTTTAGAAGCAGACAGTGGTACTGAGTCTGCCATTCATGCTATGTGGGCCTGAAAGAGAGTCACAAGATGGAGGTTTGCAGCCAAGAATGAAGATGTCCACCCCTATAGAATCTCAGTCGCCTCTTCTGAAATATGCAAAATGTTGGAGATTTTCATCATTTAATAGGATGTGGGCAGGAGCAAGGCCTTTCTGATACCTTTTTGGTAAGCCCCATACTAAGGATATGGCCTCACCTGGCAAGGTAGGTCCAGTGCCTGAGGCCCATGCATCCACCCTTAGACAAACACCACAGCTACTATTTAATGTAAAAGGCTTGCAGAAGACTATGCCTCAGCCTGGCAGAAAAATAACCCACTAATGGCACATCCCTCTATTATAGAGGTCCTCTTCACCAAAGAAACACCCAGCATCCAATTTTTCAGCCTCTGAGATAGAAGAAGAGCTACCAGTTTGTCCTAAATTTCCTCACCAACTGGGTTTGATTCTGACCATGAAGAAATCATTTATTTTGTTTGACTTTGTGACAATGTCTGTTTTGGTGACATCTTGAATATTATATTGAAACACACTAAATTCTGCTTCACACAGATATTAGAAAAAAAAACACTATTTGAACCTTTTGGGAGTGGATTAACCCGAGCCAAAACAGTACTGCCATCCTCTAGGTAAACAAGGAGGGCTGAGTTAGTGCCCCAAGCACAAGAGTCCCTCCTGGCTGCTCCTAAAAACACAATAGGCTCTATAGAGTCTTAGAGGGTTTTAAGTACCTTACATAAGACCAGTGGCAGTGTCAGTGGTTATTTCATTTAAATCTGTATGAAAATCTAAGTTTAAAACAGGCCAAATCTTGTTCCCAAATGACAAGGAAAGCAGGGTACAAAACTAATTTGAAAATTACTAAATAACCAAATAAATATGTTTTATATAGACACATAAACATTTTGCCACCCTTGCATTTTGGGATGTCTACTGCCAAATACTTTAACTACTAAGGGAAAAAAAATCTTTAAATTAATTGAGGATGTGGTCTAAGCTATGGCAGATAAAGCCTTGAATGAAGGCAAATGTAAAATAAGCCAGACTTGCGTTTAAAGTGGTTATGCACACTGTTAGATGCAGGTACAATGCTGTCAGTGCCTGTAGTAGAGCAGTAGCTACTGAGATAGTAATTTAAAGGCATGCCTTGCTCAGAACACAGCCTTTGCTAGACTGTATGAAAATTCACCTTTCAGATGTGCCCTTATATATATAAAGGTTTAGTGTTTAACCATTGTTTGCAAGAAATATTAAATACTAGGGGAGAAGGGAAAAACATTAGAATTAGTGAAACAACTTTTTTATTTACCAGAAACTATTCAGCCAAGCAATACTCTTTTACAGAAGGCAAACTAGAGTTTAACCCCTCAAGCAGAAAATGATATTTGAGAACAAGCAAGCTTAGAGAAGCAGCAGATGCAATGGAGGGCAGCAAGGAAGGGGAGGCAAGTTCCTTTCCTTTCCTTCCTTTCCTTTCCTTCCCTTCACTTCCCTTTCCTTGTCTTCAGGCCAGTACTGACTATGCTTACAGTCTTTCACCTTCTCCATTCTTCTCACATCTTGAAATGCAATCTCTCATTTCACAGAGGTTTAGTCTGACCTCCAACAAGTGGGTGAGAGCATTATTTCACAAGGATACAAACTAGAGATCAGAATGATTCCTCCATTTATGGGTATGTCTATTTACCTCAGGATGAGACACTCTCATCACTAGAGATGCTACAAATTCTGCACATGTGACTTGTGAAGAAAGTTTTTAGAGAAACAGGGAAAGATTCTTAACTCCAGCCTTTGCCTAGTCCAAATTCTGATTGAAACAAATGGCTTTCATGATGCTTACCCTCCACAGTCCTCCGGAGATTTTGATATTGAGTGCCTTTTCAATCACCATAGATCTCTTTTGCTCGCTTTTTTGTTCCTTCTTTCTAAGCTTCCCAAAATTGAGTTTGGTTCTGAAGAACTTCAAGGTTTTCCTGGGTAGAGTCCTGAATATGAAAGAGGGACAATCCTTTACCTTCATCAGGAAAGGGTTATACAGCTGAAGTCCTATTCACAGAACCCATACAAAATGTCACTTACTGGCCATGGAGGATCCTCAGAATCTTGGGAAACAAAATTAATTTTGATTATCTCTCTAGTCAGAATGCATCTGAGGGAAATTCACTGGTAACTCAGGAATCTCTGGCAACAGCAGTATTATCATCCATACCAGAACATTCCCTTATCCTTTCTGTCAGGATGTAGCTTACCTAACAGACCTAACTGATGGAACTCCATGAATTCAGGACCATGGTAGTTCCCTTCATGAGAGACCCTTACCATGGACACATTAGATCTTGTTAGGGAGGCATACCTGCAGGTCCAAATGACCTGGAGTAAGGGCATACTTTACAAACATATCATTGTCAAAAGGATGATGGTGGTGCTCCCTGTGGCTATGAAGGCCCTCATGCCTGTTGTTATACCAGGTACCCTAATGGTGGATACAGACACTGCCATGGAGATGTGACACATTAACTAGTAGACACTCACAAACTTCAGCTGTGCACACTGTCCATGTTGGTGAGTGAGTTCATTGGGCATTACACATTTCCAGATATTTTACATACTTCATCCCCGAACATGGTGGCAGACAAGCTGTGCAGAACCAGTGTCATCAAGTGTGAATGGAAATTAGACCTCACCGTATTCCAGTCCCTTACTCAAGAGGTAAAATGTACATTTGCCTATGTCACAAGTGATAATTCAATAAAGAGGTTAAAAAAAGAGGTAGCTGCAGCCAGAAATGAAGGCATTTGCATCAGACAAGAATTACCACCTGCTGAAATTTTGTTCCATTTTCTATTGCAGGAAAACATAGTCTGTGAATGCTTTCATTTTCCACTGACGCAGGTAACAAGCTTATGCTTGTCTCAAATACCTAGGTGGATGAGGAAGGCCATTTTTTGCTCCTCTAGCATTGCACATCCCTCACTTGAGAATTGGGGTCCGAATGGAGATGTGATAAAATCAGCAAGGAAAGGAGAGTAGTATTGCTGGAGTTGAATTCACCCTCAAGTCTTGGTGAGTACCTTCACAAGGTAGACCCTGTTTTTACAGTCTTACCAAGATGACGCTGATATATAGACGATATTTTATATAGGATATATCATGGACAGAAGTAGGTTAAAAAATAAATAAAGACAGCTGGATGCGCAAGTGCCATGATAAAAAGTGCCCAATTCTGGTAGGCGCACTGGTGCCGGACTGGAAAAAAATGACAGTGTAGAATCCTCAAGACATGGAAACATTCCTACAGTGAGGTGGTGTTAGGCCAGGGTCAGCGGGAGGTTGGCCCTCCATTGTAGAAAGTAGTAGTAGTCCACGAAAAACAAAAATTGTCAGGCCAAAAAAGATCCATAAAAATGATAGAGTGGACTACTGAGGATAAGAAAGAAATGATGTGTTATTACAGGGCAACTAGTTTGCAGTGACAAGTACTTTCTCTAGAGTTGCAAACTGGATACTCCTGACATTTCTTTATATTCTCACTCCATCTGTCTAATCAATAAAAAAGGGTCTGTTGCCATGGATGTGAACTTTTTCACTATCTCCGTTACCAGCTTGGTGGACATGGGCATCCTGAGGCAGTGTAGAAATTGCCTCATGTTTATTGACAGCCAGTTAATTCTCAAACTCATATGGTATATGAGAAATGTATTTGCACAATGTCACTGGAGGCTAAGCTTTTACATAAAAGTACTGCTAATGTTAATAACATTGTCAGCAGTTCACATGCTGCACCCATCACACACAATTCAAAGCAGACATATAGACCCACATACACTGAGGCACTTAAATGTAACCTTCCTAAACACCAAAGACCTCCTAGATGACGTACACATAACAAATACCTTGAGTAGCCCCAAATGCACTCTTTCAAAACAACACAGACATCAACACGTAGAGCCACATCTCCTGGAGCCTTTACTTCTAAGCCCATAAGGCAAGACATGCACAATCCAATATTCTGGTCATTGGAGACTCCATCTTGAGACATATTGATGTCCCTCTCATCAGGCTGAGTATGGAGAAAGTCCTGGTCAGTTGCTTATCAGGGACAAGGATCTGCCACATTACGTATGCACTCAGGTCATTGGACCACAAGTACTCAACTACCAGTATGACTCAAGTCATAGTCCGTGTAGGAGTAAATGACCTGAGATATAACTCCTTTGACTATATGAAGAGAAACATCATGGAGCTCTTGGAATATGTGTCTCAAGCTAGTATGAGCCAAGCACTGGGCAGCATTTTCACCTTCTCCAAGTATGATGCCACAATATCAACAAAAGATGACTAACTGTAATAACTGGTTTAGTTGTGTTTTTCCTCATTTCTTTCTCTTTGGAATGGACAATTGCCCTGAGCACTTCAGTTGTGACAGAACTGGAGTCCTCTTGGGGCTGCAGCCAATTGCTTGGAATGCAGGAGATCCAGGGTTCTGTTTCCAGACAGATTTCAGCATTTTCTTTTTCTGTTTGACTGTAATAAAAGATGCAGTAAAACTCTGAATTCCACCCGTCTTGCTTTATTACATGAATGCAGGCAAAAAGATGTGTAAAATGAAGTAGCAATTAACACAATGTTTTCTTGTTGTGATCCTGCACTGTGATGGCAGACATAAGGACAAAGAGTTAGCAGCCATATAACAATTATGGAGTGATTGCCTCTAGTGTAACCTTATATTGCATTATACATTAATTTATGGATCCCCCTGCTGTACTTATTACTTGGCATTTAAAAGCATCATCTGTGTATGGAGAATTTTCTAACACTGCAAGAATAGTTACAGCATGTTTCTTAAGGCATCCTTTCCTTTGTACAACAGACAAAGAAAACTTCCATTTCCCAATGGCTTATGAAATGTTTGCTCTGACCTGAATTTCTTGTAATCAGCACAATGTTTAACTGAGTGTCAAGAAAACATTTTTATCATTCAGCTTACAGGCTGTCAGTAGTGATCTCAGGTCTTTCTGACAGATGAGAATCTTCACTTTCTGTTTTTACTGTCTTCCTTTGTTGGTCACTGAATGCTGAGCTGACTTTGATGCCAGGATAGCTCCTTAATTATACTCCCCCTTGCATGAGCCATGGTCACAAAGGGTACACTTTTGCCATAAAGGGTGGGAGCCCTCACACAACTGTGAAGAAGGACCTCTACAGCACAGGACAGGGGTGGATTGTCACAACTCGAGACTGATTAATGAAGTCTCACACAGTGAAGGAGCCATTTACCAAGCACTGCTGGTGATTGAACGTAGAGATTGGCAAGCAGTGTATTTGTATATTGGAAATATTTGATTGAATGCTGCATTATATGTAATACAAACATGGGTACAGGAAACAACCTATATTATGTAGTACCAACTGTTTCCTTTTCTTCAGGTTTATGATCCTGCATACATGCTAGCATACTTGTGTATCTTTTGAATTCCCTACTTATGCTAAGTTTTTTATTTTGTGTATGTGGAGGTGAGATGGTAGGGCATTTTGGTGCATGTGTTTATTTTGCATTTGGTTGCTGACTGATTACAGGGGATTTCAATGTGTGTGGTCATTAAGTAATGCTAATGCTAGGTATAGACAGTTGATATTTTCTTTGTTAGGGTATCTTGGATACTGCAGGGCATTTTGTTCTTCATCTGGAAATAGTAGCTTGTCATCTAATTTTTTTCCTGAACCTACATAACTATTCTTATAGGCAGCAACTCTACCAAAGGCAACAGATAATTATTGTCATGTCAGCATTAAAGAGAGTGGTATGCTATTATATTTTTACCATCAAGGAGGGCAATGTAATGTTTGCGGACTGGTTGGTTGCAAGGATATCATTACGTAGTAATCACCTGATGCCCTATCAGCCAAATTAAAACCATTTCCATTTACAGTAGACTCCCTCTTATCTGGTCTCATTCATAATGGGCCTTATGCTGGATAAACAAATGGCTGGTTAATCAGAAAAAAGCATGCAAAATAATATTTCTAGGTAATAAATCAACTAGAATAACAGGATTTGCATTACTATGCATTTTTCTAATGAATATGAAGTCTAAAACTCACATGTCTGTCATTATTTAGCCCAGAGGAGGTGGAAGTTTTGTTCTTCTCTGTTGTCTTTTGCCATGACTAATATATATATTCTACAGTAAACTCTCAGTTAACCAGAAGTCAAGCAAATGGCACTCTCAAGAAACCAGCAAAAAATATTGAAGAAGTACAGTACAATTTTCATGTGTTTCACTTTTTGTTTTCCCCCTGCAGAAACATAGTTTACATTTTTAGAGTTTTAAAAAGGAAGATAGGAATAAATTCCCTCTCACCCTAGCCTGAGAATGAGTCAAACCAAATAGTAGAGGGCACAATATTAGTCAGGCCTATTTTTGATAGTAACTCTCATGCAGCCAGAAACTACAGTTATCCCCCATGGGTGTCAGTTAACTGAGAGTTCACTGTAGATATATCTATATATCTATAAACACACACACACACACACACACACACACACACACACACACACACACACACACACACACACACACACACACACACACACACACACACACACAGGTCCTCAAGAGAAATACTTCCCATTAAGGATGCCCTAGACATTATCAACAAGGGTAGATGTTAGATTACCAAGCACAATAAAATATAAGTTATCAAATATTGCTTGTTCAGTATTTTTTGTAGTATTATCACCAAGTGATTTGTAATGGAAATGTGTTATTATTACAGTAAGGAAGAGAACACATAATGATGACAATGGTGAAGAGGACCCTACTATCCCTATGAAAAGACAAAAGGTCTGTTATGGTGTGGATGAAGATGAAATGGATAAAGAAGACAACTGTAATCCAGGTTAATTTGTTTTTGGCAACATTTGTTTTATTTGTTAAATAGCTAAACGCACTGAGTCCATCTGCCATTTGCCCGGAACAGCTGGGGGACTGATTGAGTGACATGTTGAGGGTCATGCAATATGCTGTAGTTCAGGAGGCACATTGACTCATACTGTCCTTCCTTATTACTTTCACACATTGCCTGGGGGAATGAGTATTGTACTCCTGTTCTGTGTTGTGATTGGCTGAGGACGTATTCTGTGAATTAAGCATGGTGCAATGTCCATTACTCTGAGTCAGTGCAGGTGTGTATTTCTGCACAGCTCAGCTGGAACTGTCCTGAGCTCTCACTCTTTATAATCATTATTGTAAGAGCTGTACTTCTGGGCCTTCTGACAGAGGGGACGGCTGTGTCAGAACTCATCGCACTTCTTCCTCCCAGGATTAGGAAACCAGTGCCATCAACTCTATTCCATCTCTTCTCAGCTTTATTCTCCCGTAACAAGGCCTTGTACTGAGCCTGGGTTGTTTGGGATGCAGCCAAATATCTGTGCGATTGAGCTATCTGGATATTAGTAATGCTGTTGGTATTGTATCAGAAGGTGGGAAGAGATGAAGAGAGAGCTGCTAAGTGCAAAGTAGTGCAAACTGTTGTATAATAATACCGACTATCAGAAGTGACATCACATAACAACATTGTTGGGCCTGATAGAAAAAAAGTAGTGAACCATACAAAGATGGCCTAAGTTTTGTCTGAGCCTGGATTTACGTTTTGGCTCACTGGTCAGGTCTGATGTGCAAGAGACAGTGTATTTAGGGTCCACATTAGAGACATGATCTCTGAGCCTTTCCCTCTTTTACTGGTTGCCCTATACAGCAAAATACAAGATTGTTAGCAATACGGAATTGCTTTTATTACTGCTTATTGGCATGTAGTAGAAATGGAAAAAATATTTTGTGTTATTCTAACCACATTAAGGGAAAGACTGCAGGGTGAGACTAAAGCTGTCACACAGTACTACTGAAGAGAGTACGCACAACCTGAACCTGGATGGAACAGATACTGTGCTAGTTCTTCAAGATGGAAAGGTTTATTCATGTAGTTTCTATCTACTACTGTCATCAGAATTTCTGCTCTATGATAGCCTGTTTTAGTCCAAAATAAATACTGAAGTTTTACCAAGGCATGTATATAGGGCATACACCAAAATTGCTGGGTTCCAAGCTAGTTAACCATGAAACATATTCTTACCTCTTTTAAACTCCTTTCACAGACCCTTCCTGTTTAGCAATATGATGCAAAATAATGATTCTTCAGCAACAAGTGAGTTCAGGTACTCACTGTGTTGGCCAGCTTAAGTCAAATACCAAGTCATAATTGAACAGGCATTCACAGGCTATGCACCAACTCTGTTCCTAGTATGCCAGGTGTCTCTGTTTTTAATTTTTTGACATGTTTAGGTTACGTAATGCCATGATAGGAATAGATAATCAGTAATTGCCTCAACCTTTGATGTTTGCCAAGAGTGCACTTGATATAATCTGCAATGTTCTCAGAATTAACTCCTTCTGTAGTTTTTATTTACTTATTTATTATCTTTTTCTGGTCCAGGTGGACCATTTTCAGGCACAGCCAGTTAAAGACATGTACAAAGTATGCAAATAACTAGATGACAGATGAGAGGAAGAGTTGAAAAACAGTATTAGGCATGTAAAAACATTATTACATTATAGAAGTCTGTCTGTCATATCGGGAGCCTATCATATGGGCATCATGTGTGTCTATATTATATTTTCAAAAGTTTCAAACATCGAACACCATATGGTCGACACCATATGAGCGATGTTTGAAATTTTGAAAATATAATAAAAAAATAAAAATAAAAAACGATACTTACCTAAATGCTGTAGGCAGGGAGGCACCCCACACCCCTGCTACTTAAATATTCCTACTCCGAGATCGCACCGCATTGAAGTAAAGGGAAAATATTCCCTACGGCGATTTCCATATTACGCATGCAACATTTTGATGTTTCGACCGATCGGGTTCGTTCAATACACGTTCTCCATTTACAATTTTCAATCACGTGATAGGAACCCATCTTATGTTCATATGGAGTTACTTGAATTTGAAACATATTTAAATATGTTTGGACGTTGTTGTTCTTACTACTGTTAGCACTATTTTAACACTTTTATTAAATTATCACTGAAGACATAGGCTAACATACATTAATATAAAGTAAAACAAACCATATTAACATGCTTCCAGTTTAATACATAATATATCACATTCTTTTTTAATAACAATCAGTGCAATATTACATAAATTGCTCAATTTCTACCTCCTCTTAAATCTCACTCCTCCTCCAGAACATTATTCTCCATGCATGCTCCCACAATTTCCATTTCTTACTATGTAATTGCTTCAGCCTTTAATAATATGTAATTATGGGTGGCTCAGTGATGCAGCGATTAGTGTTGTTGCCTCACATCAAGAGGTTCTCTGGTTCTATTCTTGGCTGAGGTGCCTTCTGTGTGCAGTCTGCATGTCCTCCCTGCATTCGTGTGGGTTTCCTCCAGGTGCTCCGGTTTCTTCCCACATTCTAAAAGACATGCGTCTGGAGTGGCCTCCAGGCCTCCTCTGAAAATAGGCTACTTCCTAGTTGGACTTTCCAGTAAACAAATATTACATAAATAAATACATAAATAAATAATTTGCTTCTTCCCCTTTCCAAAGATCCCACTTTCAGTTCTTTGCTCTCTGCTACAGTAGTCGGTACTTCTAATATAGTTGGTTTAGACTTGGTTTCCATTTACTAGTAATTGCATTTTTGGCAGCCACCAGAAACAAAACTTATCCAGACCATATTTTGTCTAGGTAATTCAGATCCTGTTGCCCAGCTCAAAAGAATCATTTCTTTGGCTACACTTATTTGCTTACCCAATAGTTCTGACAAGGTCCTGTGTAGGGAATTTTTAAAAGCTGCCAACTCATTACACTCCCAAAATATATGTTCCCTGTTACCTCTTTCTTTCCCATCACACCTCTCCAACATTTGCCATCTACATGAGTAGTTATTTGGAGTCTGCTTAAGGAATTAAAATACCTATGTAAACACTTCCAAGCAAAAATCCTAAACCTTCTAGACATTATTGCATACTTGGAAGCCATATATATATTCTCTGACTGTTCCCTTGTAAATTGTTTGTCCAATCTCTCTCTTCTCAATGTTTTCTAATCTCCCCTTATTGATTCTGATAGTTATTGGGCAATATTTTATATGCCTTACTAATTATCCCTTTTTAACAGCTGTCTGTTCTAGATTCAACTTAAAACTCTACCAAAGCAGGTATTTCCCTTAGGATTCCCCTATCCCTTTCTCTTTGCCTATACTCTGGTATCAATTCCTGGTACCAAATGTAGTCTATAGCCTGCAGAGCAAATGTCTTCTTGGCCTCATCCCACTCTATTACCTTTCCTTCTCTAGTTACTTGCGCCCAATACCTAGATTACTTTGCCAATTTTCTCCAGTAAATTCCAGTCCCCTCTTGCCTATTCCATGTGTCCCTACTTGCAGTCATCCCTATCATCAAAATATCCTTTCACAGTTTTTGTCTTGGCATAGTTCTTAAAATACTTTCTGCTACTTTATGAATACAATATTCTGTACTGTTGTTGTTATCCTCCTTAACGATCTGCATCCAAATCCCACTCTCTCCTTATTTCTTGAATTTCTGCCATTTCATCGTCATCATTATCATCATCATCCCTTTCCAATATGAATTATAACTTTCTGCTTTTATGTATACGAGCCTTAATTGTGTAGCTCTAAAATATCCCTTCAAATCAAGTAATCCAGAACCACCTTGTTCTATTGGATAGATCAACTTATCCCACGTAACCCTTTTCCTCTTCCTCTCCCTCTCCCAGATAAATGCCTTCAACTCTTTCATAATTATTGTCCACAACTATTATTGCAGTTGATAGAAATATGCCTGGCCTGTATATAAAACTAAAGGGACTAAAACATTTTTTCACTGCTTGTATCTTGCTATTCATATCCATAAACAAGAGCGTCTAGTTTCTCAGTTTTGTATTATTTTTTGCTTATTGCCTTCTCATGTATCTTTAGCTGCCGTAACAGAAGCCTTTTTAATACATACTCCAAAATGCTTAATCTTATCTAAATCTGGGTATTCCTTAACTAATTCATGTGTGGATACAAAATTTATGTCTATAGTCTTTTTTTTATCTTTATTAAGTTTATATCCTGAAAAGACTCAAAACCATCTCGTAATGTTCCATAACACACTGAGATGTCCTTTTCCGGATTTATCAAGTACAAAATAATGTCTGCAAATAAAGGCAACGTTTCTAGATTACCTTGCCAATTATATCCTTGAATTTCTGAGTCCCTTATTTTCTTTGCCAGTGGCTCAAAATATAAAAAAGGGGAATGAAGAAACCCTTGCCTGGTTCCTCTGGTCATACACAACTTATCAGAGAGGAGCCCTCACACTTTAATTCTTGTCTCTGATCCCTCATATATCCTATTCTAATTAACCTTATTGTTTTATCAAGGAATCCAAAAGCTTTCATTGCTTACCGAAAAAATCCCAGCTCACTCTGTCAAATGTTTTCTCTGCATCAGCAAAAGTGATATTTTCTTACGTTATGCTTCCCTCTAGATCATCATTGTTCTATTAATGTTGTCAAATGTTTGCCTCCCATCCACAAAATCGCACTGATCCATATCAAGCAATTTTGGCAACATTTTTGCTATTTTTTTAGCTGGTGTAGACATAAGTACTTTATAATCATGGTCTAAAACTGAAATGGATCTATATGAAGCTGGGTCTGATGGGTGTTTACCATCTTTAGGTATTACAGCCACCACAGCTTTCTTTTAAGATATTGCTGCTTCCCCTCCTTTTAAAATACTGTTAAACAACATTTTCCAGATCTTTATCACTTTCTTCTCTCCTAGCTTCCACAGGAATACCATCTGTTCCTGGAGACTTTTGTAGGGAGTGATTATACATCGCCATTTTATCTCATCTCCTCCTAACTGTTAAATGTTGAGCCTCTAACCTCAGCATTCTTACTTTGCCCATAAATATTTCCATTTGTGCTCTTTCTTGATTTCCACATTTGTCTGCTTTATACAATTTTTCATAATTTTCAAAAATATGTTTAATACCTGTAGGTGATCTCTGGTTAATTTTCTTGTTATAGTCACCATAAGTTTGGCAACAACCCTTTCTACTTTCTGTTGCCTAAGTCATTGTGCTAAAAGCTTTTGTCCTCTGGAGTTGTTATGATAAAACAGTTGCTTAATAGTCTAAACTTGTGCGTATTATCTAGCTACCCCCTTATTTTCTTTTTATCACATTGCATTTGTGCCTCTTCTTGTTCTTTCAGATTAACCTTATATTGCAATACTTTAACCTTTGTCAGCACCTCTAAATAATTCCTATTACTTATTTTCTTTTTATTTTATTTCTACCCTATTTTTAAACCCCATTTTCATTTTATCTCAGTCATTAGCTATGACTTCTGAAGAAATTTCAGTCTTCCCTAATAACTCTCAAATAATTTTAACAACACATTCTTTAAATTCCTCTCTTTTTGCCAGGTAGGTGGAAAAGCAACAGTGTCTCTTTCTGACCTCATTACCCTTCATTTTTATCTCAGTTTTTATTGGTGTTTGATCTGAAATAGTTACTGGATGTGTGTCAAAGCTTTCAATTAAAAGCACCTGTTCCTGTGAAATTTAATTACTGTCTAGTCTAGCCCAGTTACTATACCTTGGGTAATAATAGGGAAATTAACTCAGTGATTCTACTACTGAATTCATGTCTTCCACACCAAATATTTTCATAAATTTCTTCAGAACTCTGTGATATGTTTGTAATATTTTATCTTCTAGGTACTCCCAGATACACCCTTACATTTGCAAATCAAATTCCTGTCCACACCTATAATTAAATATTCCTGCTGAAATCTGATTTCTCCTGAAGTTTTCCTTAAGCTCCACAATAGCACTTTTTGGTGGAATATAAATACATGCTAGCATAATACTCCTCCCTTGCCATAGCCCTGTACTACCACAAAATGACTATTATCATCTTTTTTTCATGTTCTATCACTATTGCAGGTCCTCTAGCAATTAATATAATTACTCCCCTTTTCCTTTTGTCTCTGATATTCTGATAAATATTCATCCTGAAATTGTTTCTTTATCAGATTCACATGCTCATTTCTTTCCAAATGAGTATCTTGCAGCATTGCCATTTGTTCACTATATTTCTTAAAATAATTCAATAATCTTACCTTTTTGTCTATACTTATAAGACCATTTACATTCAAGAAAAATAATACGGATAATGCAGCAGTTGTGACAGGAAATTATTGTTCCTGCCTATTATACGTCAACATTGTTGAATGTTTTTCCAACTTTTGTGTTACAAGCACACAATCACACTTGTCAGGTTGATCTTTTATACAGTTTCTTGTCATCTCCATTTGAGCTTATTCACATTTTCAACATTTTTTGAATGCAATGAAAACCCTCAAACAAAAAAAAGAATACATTTTCAGAACACCCCATAACCTATTAACTTAGGACAAATGCACAAAACTATGTATGTCTTCAAAAAATGTAAGTTTAACTCTCCTAATCAGAACAATCACCTCACATCAACAGCTGCATCCATAGGCATTATCTAACTCAAAATTAAGATTATCCATGCTAAAGAAGATGATACAGCCTGTGCTCCCACTTATACTGATTTCTGTTTGTTCTTTTCTAATTTCTATTCCCCTCCCAGGTGTGGAAAAACAGCTTGTATATTTTCAGAAAACATTAACTTTCAGCCTTAAGAAAGTGTGTACTGTGTCTTTAAATACAACTGTTCTATTAAATGCATTGATATATTAAGGCTGCTAAGGAAGCTATCTCTTATTGACTTCCAACACTATTTGCTTGCCGTTGTACCTTCAGATTTTACAATTCACTCAGCAAACAATGCTTAGAACTCTCAAGATTAATTGCATGAATCTGCAGACTTCTCATCTCCATGAAAACATAAGAGCAGAATGTAAAACTGCTTTCAGTTGCAGACTTCTTAAATCTTACTGAACATTTGTTGAATGAAAAAACAGGGTAATATCATTGCATATGTAAGAAACTTGATGATTCTTGTGGCACTCATCATTATGTGTTATTTTTCAAGCCTACTTTCTTAAATAAAACACATTTTTTTAGATTAAGCCAATAAACTGGTCCAGACATTCACATATGCAAAAATATGTGAAAATATCTCAACTCTACATATAATCAATACCCTTTTATATCCTCTCCACCATCCCAACAGCTCAGTATTACAGCATATTAACTTATACTGGCTTTTGTTGTCTGTTTTTACATTGTAATTCCTGTATTCCCTAAACCTAAACAAAAGTATTTGTTCACTTTAATATCTTTATCACAAATAACAATCACTGAAAAGACTCACCCTCATCCTCATATTTGTGATACCCTTGACTAGATACTATACAAATATGTATTACTATATATATATATATATATATATATATATATATATATATATACAACATGCAGTTTATATCATGAAATGTTTTTTTAGAAATACCAATAAGGGCAATAATTGTTTTAATTACAGTTACTTTTTTCCCTCTTATTTACCTCCTAAACATTAATGACATAAAGTGGGGTATATGCTTTACAGTCCACCTGCAACTCCAAAAAAGTCAGCAAAAATTCAGTCTTTCTTAGACACTGCTTCTTGCAAAACCATATTTTACAGATGTTATTGCTGTTTTTATAATTCAACATTTATTTTTCCAGCCCTTTTTATTTTTTTATTTGAGGTTATATACTCCTTTAATGCTTCCTTTATTTTAATCATCTCTGAGTGCAATTGATTTATCTTGTCCCCTAGATTCCTAAAAGCCATATGTTGCACCAAAGGTGGAGGTTGAACTGCTTTTGGCTGAACAGCTGCAGGATTCTCCCCAGTCAGTGTTTAACTTTTCTAACTGATTTTCTTTAAGGCTTGACAATTTTTTTCTTTGCTGACATCCAGGCAGTATTCTTACTATCCAGTAACTGATTTTACTTAATGCAGAGTTTTTTTTCCAAACTGGGAGAGTTGAAATTAAGCTGTTGATCAGTGTGCAGCCATCTTGGAAGTCTTTATAATCTCAAATTTGTTCACTAGTTTCAGTATTGCTGGTCTTCTTCTTGTTCAAATCCCTCTCCCACTACCAGACTTTGGCTCAAGTCCAAGGTACTCAAGATTCTTTTAGTCAACTCCCATGCTTTTTTTCTGTCTCACAAACATGTTCCTTTAGAACAGTGGAAAATGTTTCACTGGCAAAGTCTCTCTATGAACTTTATTGTCAGAAGAATGAGAAGCAGAGTCTTCTTCTGTTTGATGTCTTGTTTCTGTGGGATACACTTTCATATTTACTTTTTAGCCTGTTCTGCATCAAGATGTCTATGATCTTCCAGGAAAAAAATATTCTGAAGACAACTGGATACAGAAGCAACTTGAACCTCAGACCTGTCTATCAACATTAAAAACAACAACCTCCTTCCTCTTTCTTCTCACTTATGGAAAACAACACTTGACCCAAAACCACCGACTGTGGTACAGAAGGAAAACAAAACAAAAAAGTACCACAGTCGGTGGTTTTGGGTCAGTGTTGTTTCCCTGTCTAGCAACATTCCCTGATTGCCAGGATAAATTTGCTTCTCTTCTGCCTGGTGTACATTGAATAAATATCTTCCACAGACAACTGTCTTCAAATTTTACTACTTTGTCCTTCTGGCACAATTTTGACAGGAACAACTCTTTCTGCTGGTATGATTACATCTTTACTAATACATACCTCGGCTGCTTTCTCATGGCCGGGTTTGGAGCATACACTTAATGTGTCCTTTCAGTTAACAAAGTATGCTGTGAAATACCAGTCCAGTTACTTATCTGTGCTTTCATAAATTAATACTGTCTGTTCCTTCCAGTGTCTCTGGTGCAGCAAAAAATCTCAGGTTTTCACTGAATACTCTATCTTCTAACGTTACCATTTTTAAAACAACACTTCTTAAGAAGTCTCATACTCAACAGCCTTTTCTTCATTTCATCTTCTGATTTTGTTCAGTTTTATCAGATCATCTGAATAGCTTGTTAAAGTATCTTCTATTCTTCTCTATCCTTTTGTTATTTGAGATGATATACTCCTTCAGTGCTTCATTTATTTTAATCAACTTTCAGTACATTTGATTTATTATTTTCCTCTAAATTACTGGAAGTCATCTCTTGTACCACAGCTGGAGCTTGAACTGCTTTTTGCTGAAAAACTGCAGGATTGTTCCCAATCACAGTTTTCCCTTCTCCTTTTATAGTTGATTTTCTTTCAGGATTTCTAAATTTCTTCTTTGTGGGCATTCAGACAGTGTACAACTGAATTTTACTCAGGCTGGCAGAATTAATACCTCTTATTGCTCAGGTTCTTTTTTCACACTGGGAGATTTAAAATTAAACTGTTGATGAGTCTGCTGCCATCTTGGAAGACCTCCACTGGTAGCACTATTTGTTGTCCTTATTACATGTTGCTGTAACTTCTGCTTGCATATTTTGGTATTCTATACCTTTGTCTCTTAGTATGCAGAACATTATATTCTCCACTTCCGGATGGGATATGACACCTCAGGAAGTTAGACTCTCTCTTATGGAATATGTACAATTATTCAAAGAATTGTCCTCAGGCGTTCCATTAAGAGAAAGCCTAGTCACCTCCACAACCTGCTGCATCCTACGGGGGGAGGAGGAGGAGCTGGTCAGTTCTCACAATACCTACCAACTTGGCATGAAGCATTGGAAGCAATTTGGTATTTAGGAATGGAAAAATGCATAGTAAAGTGCCCTTCTTGCTGATTTCACTGGTGTCTATTGAGTATATTCTCCACCCAAGACACAAAGCACAGATGGAGCTAAAGGTCAGAGAACCCTTCTCAAAAGAGGGCATCCATCCTGTTTTGCACTTAAAACATACCAAGGCCAGAAAGATACAAGACCTATTTCTGAATACATCTCAACTACTGTTGTAGCATGTTTTTAGTACAGATTTTGCTTTGTTCCTCTTAGATTTACTGACTTTCGTCTGATTTTCCTCAAAAGATAGCCCTGTTTAAGAATGCATACATTGCTTGATAACTGAAATAAGTCAGTACAAATAATCCTTATTATAAACTATATTTGGTCAAAAATCTTCAGTTCCAAAATATAGGAAAGTACTACTCTTTCGTACTACCTGCTATGATTTCTAAAGGCCAGTGCTATGATTTTTAATGTGCAGGGTTGAAATGTATGCAGCACCTACCTAAATTAGTTAATCACATAAAAGTTTGACTTCCAGTCTTTAAGTCAGTAAATCCTTTGTGGAAATGTCCTTTAGACAAGTTATATGATCCCCTCCTGAATGTGTTCTGCAGATATATGGGATGATCCACTTTTGGATGTGTTCTGTAAATCTGTGGAATGACTTGCTCCTGGATGATTTGTTCTGCAAATGTATGGGATGAACATGGGATGATCCACTCTAGCATCTATTTTATAAATCTGTGGAATGACTCACTCTTCAATGTGCTCGGCAGATGTATGGAATGATCCACTCTTGGATGCGTTTTGTAAATGTGGAATATCTCACTCTTGGATGACTTTTGTAGACACTTGGGATGTTCCTTTATGGGATGTACCCTGTGAATGTATGGAATGACTCATTCCTTGATGTGTCTACAGGCATATGAAATGCTCCACTCTAGGATGTGCTTTTTAAAAATGTGGAATGATTCTCTCCTGGATATGTTCTGTAGATGTATGAGATGATCTACTCTTGGATGTGTTTTGTAAATGTGTAGAATGATTCACTCCTGGGAAATGTGTTCTGTAGACATATGGGATGATCCATTCTTGGATGTGCTCTGTAAGTTTGTGGAATGATTCAATTTTGAATGGTTCTGTAAACATGTTGAATGACTCACTCCTTGCTGTAGTCTGTAGACGTAAAGGATGATCCACTCTGGATATTTTCTGTAAACATGTGGAATGATTCACTCCTGGATGTGTTCTGTAGATGTATGGAATGATCCACTCTTGGATATGTTTTGTAAATGTGTGGAATGACTCACTCCTCAATGTGTTCTGGAGACACGTGAGATGTTCCACTCTAGGGTGTGTTCTGTAAGCATGCAGAACATGTGGAATAACTCACTCCTTGATGTGGTCTACAGATACAGGGGATGATCCACTCTTGGATGAATTCTGTAAACGTGGAATGATTCACTCCTGGCTGTGTACTGTAGATATATGGGATAATCCACTTATGGATGTGTTCTATAAACATGTGGAATAATTTACTCCTGGATGTGTATTGTAGACACATGGGATGATCCAGTTGTTGATGTGTTCTGAAATTATACAGAATGACTCACTCTTGGATGATGTATCCTGTAAATGTACAGGATGTGTTTGGTATGATCAGCTCCTGCATGTGTTTCTGTATGGAAAGATCCACTCATGGATATGTTTTATAAATGTGTGGAATGACTCATTGTTGTATGTGTTCTGTAAACACATGGGATGTTCCACTTTGGGATGTATTTTGTAAAAGTAGTGAATGACTCCTGGATGTGTTCTGTAGCTATATGGGATGACCCAGTGTTTTGCTAACGTGTGAAATGAATCACTCCCTGATTTGTTTCTGTAGACATTGAACAGTCCACATTTTGATGTATTCCACATACACATAGGATGAAACAGTTGTGTTCTATAGACATGTGAGATGACTCCTTATTGATGTTTTCTGTAGACATTTGAGATGTTCTAGTCCTGGATGTGCTCTTTAGACTGGTGGGAATTCCCAGGGATGTTTCAGTCCTGGATGTGTTCTTTAGACAGGTGGGAATTCCCACTTCTAAATGTGCTTTGTAAATGTGGGATATCCCACTTCTAGTTTTGGTCTGTAGACATGCAGGATACCAATCTTGATATCTATAAGGATGTGCTGCAGATTCATTGTGGCAGCCATTATTTTCATATTTGCGCTCTATCTTTTGTACTTGGTTTAACTGCAAGTCTTTACAAAGTGTCTTGCAAAAGTAATTGCAAGTCTTTACAGACTGTCTTGCAGATGTAGAAGTATAAAACATCACATAACTTACACAGTTTATATACCCTAATACATCTGACAATTAAACAAGCAGCCTAAACCAATTAATCAATAAACATTAAAAAATACTTAATACTACTTTCTCATCAGATAAGAAGCCTCCAGTTACATTTCACATTCAGACGCTGAGGAAATAAAGTATCATATTTCAAAATGAAAATACTTTCTTTCTTTCTTTATATAACAACAGGAATATTATAAATAATAAAGAAGATAGCCCTGTTGATAAACATTTTATGTTGGCTCACAATTCTAATCCAAATGGGTTACAAGCCACTATCTTAGAACATATTGTGAAGGGTGTATTTTCTGATGATTTGTATAAAAAGAAGTTGTTATATAAAGAAAGTATTTTCATTTTGAAATATGACACTTTATTTCCTCAGGGTCTTAATGTGGAATGTAACTGGAGGCTTCTTATCTGATGAGAAAGTAGGATTAAGTATTTTTTAATGTTTATTGATTAATTGGTTTAGGCTACTTGTTTAATTGTTGGATGTATTAGGGTATATAAACTGTGTAAGTTATGTGATGTTTTATACTCCTTGAAGGCAGTTGCCGAAGCGCTAGAGGTGCAATAAACTGGTGTTTTAAGTGGACTCTTCGTCTGTGGTCTTCAGTTTTATCTTTTCTTTTTGGTTCGTGCAGTGTCTTGCAGATGTAGTAGCCTTTTTCTGCAGGAAGAATATCTACATCTTTCCCTGCCTAGATAGCTGGGTTTGTGGTCTCATCCCAGGATACTGTCAGGAAGGGTGCAGGTATTGTTCTAGCCAATATGTTCATATGTTAATATTACATTAAATCTGCAAAAA
Organism: Protopterus annectens; assembly: GCF_019279795.1. NCBI lineage: Eukaryota > Metazoa > Chordata > Ceratodontiformes > Protopteridae > Protopterus > Protopterus annectens. The sequence continues at coordinate 1,840,814,751 of NC_056741.1, forward strand.
TAATTTCGCCTACGGAAGTAATCAGTCATTAGTCTATCAATTTGTCTGTCTATTAGTCCCATTCAGGTGACTTTCAGTGAATAAGTTCCCAGTTTGGGAAATTTCATTTGGCTTTTGATATCTGATTGTACTGTTAATTGCTATTTATCTATTTTTGTCTTTTAGAAGTTGTCTTGGAAAATCTAAAGCATTCAAGGCCTTTGATCCCCCTGGGAAAGTATTTTAATGAGTGTGTATGTGGACAATGCCTTTCTCTATGAGAGGAGGATCAGGTGTTCTCTTGTCAGCACTCTTTTACATTCAGAAAGACTTTAATAAGTAGGGCTAGGAAACAGAGGGTCTACTTGGAAAGAAGAAGCCAGCGGCCTTTATCCAGGTGAGCAACAGAGTTCCTTCTACCAGGAGTCCTAAAATTAGAAAGACCAGAAGAATAGAACAAGCTAAGAAGTTCATCATAGAAACAGCAGGGCAGGGGCACTGGCTTTAGGGACACAGTGAATTCTGCAGAGGCCAGTAGATGTTGCACCTTTCACACCTTGTTATCCCAGTCCCATATCTTAGTGTTATTGAACACCTGCTTGAACTGACAGTTTTAAAAGCAGACAGTGGGACTGAGTCTGCCACTGATGCTATGCAGGCCCGAAAGAGAGTCACAAGATGGAGGTTCACAGCCAAGAGTGAAGATGTTCACCCCTACAGAATTTCAGTCCCGTCTTCTGAAATATGCAAAATGTTGGAGATTCCAATAATTTTAATAGGATGTGGGCAGGAGAAAGGCCTTTCTGACACAGTTTTGGTAAGCCCCATACTAAGCATATAGCTTCACCTGGCAAGGCAGGTCCAGTGCCTGAGGCACATGCATACACCCTTAGACAAACAACAGAGCTACCATTTAATATAAAAGGTTTGCAGAAGACTATGGCTCAGCCTGGCAGAGAAATAACCGATTAATGACACCACCCTCTGTTTTAGGGGTCCTCTCCACCAAAGAAACACCCATCATCCAGTTTTTCAGCCTCTGAGATAGAAGAAGAGCTACTAGTTTGTCCTAGATTTCCTCACCAATTGGCTTTGAGTCTGATAATGAAGAAATAGTTTCTTCTGTTTGACTTTGTGACAATGTCTGTTTTGGCGATATCTTGAATATTATATTGAAACACACTAAATTCTGCTTCTAACAGATATTAGGAAAAAAAACAGTATTTGAAACTTTTGGGAGTGGATTAACCTGAGCCAAAACAGTAATGCCATTTCCCAGGTAAACAAGGAGGGCTGAGTCAGTGCCCCAAGCACCAGAGTCCCTCCTGGCTGCCCCCAAAAAACAGAATAGGCTCTATAGCATCGTAGAGGGTTTTAAGTACCTTACATAAGACCAGTGGCAGAGCCAGTGGTTATTTCATTTAAATCTGCATGAAAATCTAAGTGTGAACCAGGCCAAATCTCATTCCCAAATGACAAGGAAAGCAGGGTCCAAAACTAATTTGAAAATAACTAAATTAATAAATTTTAAATATACACATACACATTTGCTATCCTTGCATTTTGGATGTCATTTGCCAAAGACTTTAACTACTAAGGAAAAAATCTTTAAATTAATTGAGGATGTGGTCTCAGCTGTTGCAGATGAAGCCTTGAATGCAGGTATATGTAGAATAAGCCAGACATGTGTTTAAATTGGTTGTGCTCACTGTTAGCTGCAGGTACAATGCTGTCAGTACCTGCAGTTGAGCAGTGGCTACTAAGATAGTAATGTGAAGGCATCCCTAGCTCACACCATAGCCTTTCCTTGCCTTGCTTGCCTTGTCCTGCCTTTCCTCCATTTAAGGGTATGCCACTTTACCTCAAGATGAGACACGGCCAGCACTGGAGGTGTTGCAACGTTTGTACATGTGGCTTGTGAAAAAAGTTATTTTAGAGAAACAGGGAAAGATTTTTAACTCCAGCCTTTGCCTAGTCTAAATTCTGATTGAAACAAATAACATTTATGATGCTTACCCCCCACAGTCCTCCTGAGATCTTGATAATGACTGTCTTTTCAGTCACCATGGATCTCTAGGACACCTACCTGCACATCACAATCCATAAAGGCCACAGGTGGCAAGTAAAACTGAAGGAATGTGAAAGGTACTTTGCAGTTACCTGTCTCTCCTATGGTCTACCCATGTCTCCATGGGCGTTCACCAAATGCCTGGTATTGATATTGGTATATTTGTTCTTGGGAATATAGCGGATACAAATATATTCATGCCTGGATGACTGTCTGACACAGTCCTCACCACTAGGAGAGATAAGAAGATCTGTGATGCTGATTGTGGATTGCCTGGTTATCCCTGGGCTTCTTTTGTGGATTGCCTGGTTACTCCTGGACTTCTTTCTAAGCTTTTCAGATTTGAGTTTGGTTGTAAAGAAGTTGAAGGTTTTCCTGGGTAGAGTCCTGGATATGAAAGAACGAGGCCCCTTTACCTTTCTAGGGAAAAGGCCCTACAGTTGAAGGCCTGTTCACAGAACCTTACAAAATTTCACTTACTAGCCATGGAGAATCTTCAAAATCTTGAGACAGAAAATTAATTTTGATTGTCCCTCTAGTCAGGCTGCATCTGAGGGAAATCCACTGGTAACTCAGGAATCTCTGGCAACAGCAGTATTATCATCCACATCAGAAGATTCCCTCATCCTTACTATCAGGTAATAGCTTATCTGACAGACCTAACAGAATCAATTGATGGAAATCCATGAATTCAGGACCATGGTAGTCCCCTTGAGGAGAGACCCTTACCATGGATGCATAGGACCTTGACAGGGAGGCATATCTGTAGGCCCAGATGACAAGGCATAAGGCCATACTTTACAAACATATCATTACTTTACAAACATATCATTGTCAAAAGGATGATGGTGGTACTCCCTGTGGTTATGAAGGCCCTTATGACTGCTGTTATACCAGGAGCCCTAATGGTGGATACAGACACTACCATGGAGATGTGACACATTAACTAGCAGACACTCACAGACTTCAGCTATGCACACTGTCGGTGTTGGTGAGTGAGTTAATTGGACATAGATTCGTAGGTTCATAGGTAGGTACTAGGCTATTAGCCTTAGGGCCTATATAAGCCTAGTCAAATGGTACCCTGGCTTTTGCCACCCAAGAAAATTATTTTCTTGTTCCCCTGTCAAGGAGAGCCACAGAAGTGATCCCCAGGGTGAATTTCCTATCTTCCATCTAATCATAAACATTTTTCTTGAAGAGTGCTAATGAGGAGCTTTGTTTGATATAGATATGGTGGGAGGTTGACATAATGGTTAAGGTGTTTACCTTACAGACACAAGGTGCAGGGTTTGATTCTCACATGGGGCAACTGGCTAGGCTTAAAATGGCCCACAAGGGCACTTAGCCTAGTACTAACCTATGAACCTATAGATAGTTTGTTCCAGAGTATGGGAAGTCTCTGGGACAGGAATCTATCCCTCCAGCATGTTCTGTTTATTGTGGTGACTAGGTTTTGGTCCCTAGAGCATGTAGCTTGGAGGGATTGGGATTTCTTTAAGAGGAGCATGTCCAACAGCTCTGGGTTTGACATAGCTTTGTATGTTAGGCAGAGATTGCCTCTGAGTAGGCGATATGCGACAGAGTAAAGCTGGAGTTTTTTGAGACAGTCTGCGTAGGCCATCTGTTTGAGGCCAGTAATTCTCTTTGTGAGGTATTTCTGTGGCCCTTCCAGTTGTTGTAGATGTCCTGTGAGGTACATACCAAAAGGGGTGTTGTACTCTATAATGGGTCTAATGAATGATGAGTAGAGGGGAACAATGACCTCTTTTTTCTGGATGAGAAACCTTTTGTGATGAGATGTGCCATGTAGAAGGATTTCCTGACTGCTGTGGCGATGTGATTATCAAAGGAAAGACTACTGTCCATCTGTGTCCCAAGGTCTCTTATCACACTTTTGGTGTTAAGTAGACCATCGCTTATGTGGTAGTTCATGGGTACAGAGTTTTTACCAAAAGGGATGACAATGCACTGTTTAGCATTGAGCTTGAGGCCATGGCTTTGACACCAGGCATCTGTCTTACTGAGGCCCTTTTGTAGGATATCCACATTGTTAGGAGTTTTGATTATGGCTCCTAGTTTGCAGTCATCTGCGAACTTTGTTAGCCAAAGACCTTCTGTGTTAGCCTGTACTTCAGAGAAGTAGATACCAAACAGGAAAGGACCCAGGACTGAACCCTGTGGTACTCCACTTGTCACTGGTCTGAAGTTGGATTTAGTCTGCTACTTTCACAGTGTGAGTTCTGTCAGTGAGCCAGTTGGCAACACATCTTGTGACATTACACATTTCCAGATAGTTTACATGCCCGCATCCTCGAATATGGTGGCAGACAAGCTGTGCAGAACCAGTGTCATCAACTGTGAATTTTTTCTAATGTAGTAAAACATGGTCTGTGAGTGCTTTTGTTATCCTCTGACACAGGTAACAGACTTATGCTTGTCTCAAATTTCTCATGTGGCTAAGAAAGGCCATCTTTTGCTCCTCTGACATTGCACATTCTCACTTGAGAATTTGGGTCCGAATGGAGATATGGTAAAATCAGCAAGCAAAGGTGAGTAGTATTGCTTGAATTTAATTCATCCTCAAGTTTTGGTGAGTACCTTCACAAGGTGGACCCTGTTTTTACAAAATCTCTCCAAAACGATGCTGATGCATAGAATGCATTTTATACAGGATATATCATAGACAGAAGTAGGTTGCAAAATAAAAAAGACAACAGAGTGCGCAAGTCCCAGGATAAAAAAGTGCTCAATTCTTGTAGGTGCACTGGTGGCAGGACTGAAAAAAAAATGAAAGTGTAGAATCTTCAAGACATGGAAACATTCCTACAATGGGATTAGATCAGGCTCAATGGAGAATGCCCACCCCCCTGTTGTAGAAAGTAGTACTAGTCCCCAAAAAAAGACAAAAATTGACAGGCCAAAAAGAGATCCATAAAAATGATAGAGTGGACTACTGAGGATATGAAAGAAATTATGGGTTATTACAGGGCAACTAGGTTGCAGTGACATGCACTGTCCCCAGAATTGTAAACCAGATACTCCTGACATCGCTTTATATTCTCACTCCAACTGTCTAATCAATAAAAAAGGAGTCTTTTGCTATGGATAGGAAGTTTCTCACTATCTCCATTACCAGCTTTGTGGATATGGGCATCCTGAGATAATGCAGAAATTGTCTCATGTTTTCTGACAACCAGTTCATTCTCAAACAAACTCATATGGTATGTGAGAGATGTATTAACACAATGTCACTGGAGGCAAAGCTCTCACCTAAAAGTACTCCTACGGTCAATAAGGTTGTCAGCAGTACACATGCTGCACCCATCACTCACAATTCAAAGTAGACATATAGACCCACATATGCTAAGGCACTTAAATGTAACCTTCCTAAGCCCCAAAGATCTCCTAGATGAAGTACACATAACAAATACCCTCAGCAGCCCCAAATGCACTCTTTCAAAACAACACCCATATCAACACATATGTAGATAAAACTTCCTGGTGAGCCACCATAGCTAAAAACTTTGTTTATTTTAAAAATAGTGACAAAACATAAACGACTTCCAACAAAAGAGAGCTCTAAATGATTAGCGCTTTCAGCTATTCAGCCTTCTTCAGATCATATTCTCCATAGCTCTCCAACTAAAGAGGAGGTTCTTAGAAAGTTTGTCTGAGAAAATCAAAGACATAGATAGTTTTTCAGATTTAATTCTGGTAACCATGGCAGTCAATAGCCTGTTTACAGTTATACCTAATGGCTATGGAGTGGAAGCAATTAGAGAGTGTCTTGTACAACTAGGATTCGATTCCAATCTAATTTGCTCTCTGCTGGAATTAATTCTGGAAAATAATGTTTTTGCTTATGGGAATAACTATTTATGGCAAGTATGGGGGGGCACTCATTGCACTAATAGTTATTCAAACCTAGTCTTACCGCAATGGGAGAAGAATCAAATTTTGAATGCCATCAACACCTGGTTTGGACATCTGGTGTATTATGGCTGTTTTGTGGACGATAACTTTGTCCTCTGGAAAGCTGATGAAAGAGAACTTGAAATATTCACAGAATATCTGAGAAACACCACAGATGTCTTTGAAGTTAAGATAACTTATTCAAAGGAAGAGATTGATTTTTTGAATGTTAAAGTAACCCTACATCCTAGTCTAGGTCTACATATGAAAATGCACAGAAAAGATACATGGAAGAATCATACTTGCACAGAAATAGTATGCACCCAGGTCACATATTCAAAAAACATCATGGAAAATTAAGTGCAACGTATATCTAGGCTCTGTACTGAAGATGCTGACTTTGAAAAGGAGCAGGTTACCCTCTATAAACATTTGAGGAATAGAGGTTACCACAATAGAACTCTTACTATGAGATGTACACAACAGGACCTAAGGTCCAATAAAGGTCGTCCATATTTTAATGGAAAAACTATCCCCAGAGTTGACGCTATTGCCTCCAAAGAAAGGACTTTGACTCAAGGTCTAAAATGTATTCTCACATAAAGTACAGATAGCCAAAAGATCTGTGATGTGGTCAGAATGTTTTGGCCAGTGTTGACAGAAGATGCAAAAGTGAAAAATATTGTAGGAGAACAACCAAGGTTCTTTTTTAAGAATAGAAAGAATATTAAAAGACTGCTGTGTGGCAAGAATGACTTTGAACAGAAAAATGTATACCAGAAGAAAGGAACAATCAAATGTGGGAAGTGCAAAGCCTGTCCCTATATAGACAACAACAACCTTTTTGTGCATCCTGTACCTGGAATCAATCACCTGTTGAAAGCTACTGTAACTTGTAATACCCAGCATTTGGTCTAACTGGCAACTTGTCAAAAATGCCCAGTGTTCTATATTGTAAAAATGGACCAGTGTTTGAAGGACAGACTTATGCGACATTTGAGGGATATTAAGCACAAGGATTTAAAGAATGTGCTGGCTGACCATGTTGTATCTTATCCTGATGTTTAAAGCTTTAGAATGTATTGCTACAGACTCAAGTGGTGGAGACATAAAGAACTGCACTGAAATGTGCAAAGTGAGTTGGATAGTGAACTTAAGGGCTGATCGCCCCCCCAGGCCTAAATACAATGGTTCTGCTCAAACCAATACTAAAGAACAGATGTCCTACTATAGGATGAGTAAAGGATGATTGTCATCCCTAAACATTTATGATTAGTTGCTATGATTTTAGATTGGTTAATGAGCAGGCGTTGCCTGCAGCATGTGGACATGATTTGTTATTTAACTTTAGTTGGAGAGCTATGGAAAATATGATCTGAAGAAGGCTGAATAGCTGAAAGCGCTAATCGTTTATACCTCTCTTTCATTGGAAGTATTTTATGTTTTGTCACTATTTTTAAAATAAACAAAGTTTTTAGCTATGGTGGCTCACCAGCAAGTTTTAGCTATGCACCTTTGGCAGTTTCTAATTTCTCTTTATATATCAACACATACAGCCACATCACCTGGAGCCTCTACATCTAAGCCCATAAGGCAAGACACGACACAATCCAACATTCTGATCATTGGAGACTCCATCATGAGACACACTGATGTCCCTCTCATCAGAATATGTGTGGAGAAAGTAACAGTTAGTTGCTATTCAGGGGCTAGGATCCATCACATTACACATGCAGTCAGGTCAGTGGACCACAAGTACACAAGTGCCAGTATGACTCAGTCAAAGTCCACATGGGAGTAAATAACCTGAAATGTACCTCCCTAGACCATATGAAGAGAGACATCATGGAGCTCTTGAAATATACGTCTCAGGCTGGTTTGAGCCTAGCACTGAGCAACATTTCACCTTCTCCAAGGATGATGCCACAATACAAACAAAAGATGACTAAATTTAATAATTGGGTTAGTTTCTGGTGTCATTCTAAGGGGGTGTAGTATTTGTCAGCATGGAAGGAGGTGGTCAATAGACCATGCTGCTTTGCTAGGGGTGGTCTGCATCTCTCCTCTCCAGCCTATCGAATATTAGCTAAAACATTGCCTCCTCCCATAGTGCCTTTTTAGGCAATTCTAAACTAAAAGTACTACTGACATAGCAAATCAAAGCCAAGAAAATCTAAAGGTATTACTGCTCAATGCCAGGAGTCTAAACAAAAAACTCCACTCCCTAGAAGGTCTCTTCACCCTAGAGAATGCTGACATCTGTGTGGTCACTGAAACATGGTTTAAAACCATGGAGAGCACAGGAGGGTAATGCCTTCCACACATTTAGACAAGCTACTACACCGACAGGGATCTAAAGGTGGAGGTGTCTCTATTTACATTGAAAATAAATATATCTCAAGGCTGAATGCACCACAGCTGCTCCATCTTCAAATCACCATAGGCAAAATCCAGTACCACTTCCTTGCAAGCTATAGGTCATCCTATATGACCCAGGAAACCCACAACATGTAATTAAACTTATTGGAAACACTCACCATCCAACCCAATACCATATTCATGGGTGACTATAATTACCCCACTATTAACTGGGTATCCTATATGACACCAAACATACAGGCACAGAGATTCCTGGATTTTGTAAACACAAACTCCCTGGACCAGATTGGCAGTACACCAACCAGGCGTGCAATCATACTGGATCTGGTCCTCACTAATACGGGAGAGTGCTGCACACTCCCTACTGTAATGTCTTCCCTGGTAAGGTCAGACCACAAAATGGTCTCCTTTGAAATAAAAATAAAACCTGGACCCCCAACTAAACCTGTAATATTCAGGAACTACTCTAAGGCTAACTTCCTGCTATTAAGTGATAATCTGGAAAATGTCAAGCCCCCATAAACCTTGAGAACACTACTGCCTATGCAAAACTGTTCCCAGGCACCCTGTACAACCATGTTAATAGAGACATAGAGGCAGCTGTACCCACCAGGAAGAAGTACAGACCTAACTCAAAAAACAAGCCACCCTGGTGGAATCACAGAAGCAATCGTCTGTATAACAGAAGGAAGAAAATCATGGCAAAAATTAGGAGGTGGAGCACCCAGCAGGATAAAAACATTCTCATCAAACTAAACAAACTCAGGGGACAAATAAAGTCTAACAAAGCCAAATTTTAGATAAATTTAGCCTCCCAGGCCAAGGACAACCACAAGGCATTCTTTAGTTATGTATGCATCGTCAAAGGCAATACACAATTTTGTGCAGAGCTCATTGTAAATGGAACCACCTATACTGAGCCAGAAGATATAGCAAACCTAGTGGACGATTAATTCAGCTCCAGCTTTACCACTCTCCCTCTCAACCTTCCCTTAGGAAGTACTATCAAATATAACTCACCCAAGACAGTATCCAAGGATGCCTTCTAAACAGCATGAAACATGACCTATCAGGCCCTCTGGAATTGCTGTTTAACTTTAGCCTTCAAACAGGCTTTGTGCCTCATGAATGGAGAACAGCAGCAGTCATCCCTCTGCACAAAGGTGGGCCATCTACAGACCTTGGAAACTACAGCCCCATATGTCTCACTAGTCTTATATGTAAAGCCATGGAAAGAATTATCATGGAAATGATCAATAGTGGCATAGTAAACCTCCAGACACTGGACCAAACCCAGTTTTGTCAAGTGCAGGCCATGCCTACTCAAACTGGTGGACTTTTTTGAGAAGGTTACCAAAGAAATGGATGAGAGCAAAATGGTTCACACTTTCTACCTTGACCTGGCCAAGGCATTTGACATAATACCCCACTTGGGCATTGTTGACAAACTCAGCAGGTTAGGTACAAATCCATATGTCACCAGATGGATAGCCAACTGGCTCACAGACAGGACCCAGGAAGTTAGAACTGGGGAGTCCACCTCTACAAAGAGGCCAGTCAAAAGTGGACTCCCTCAGGGATCGGTCCTTGGACTGCTTCTTTTGGGGATTTACTTCTCTGAAGTCAAGGCCAATGTCAATGGTCTTTGACTGACTAAATCTGCAGATGATTCCAAATTAGGAGCTGTCACTGAATCCCACACTGACATACATGTTCTCTAGGAAGGGCTGACTGGACAAACAACTGGTGTCAGAACCATGAACTAAAATTAAATACCAAGAAATGCATAAGAGTATCCTTTGCGAAGTCATCCACCTCTGGTAACTATCATATTGACAACACACCCCTTAGAGCTGACCCACTAGTCAGGGACTTAGGGATATACATAGACTATCACTTGCCTACAAGTAGTAGGGAAATCATTCTGTGTTGTGCAACTTATAAACAAAGGTATGGCATCTAAGTCCAAGGAAGTCATTGTTCCACTGTAGTCGGCATTCATTAGACCTATCATTGAGTATAATGCCCTCTTTGATATGTACCTAACTAGGCATATCCAACAATTGGAATATCCACAGAGGTTCCTCACTAAAAGAAAACAGGGTGTAAGTAAAATGTCCTATGCAGACCGCCTCAAGGCTCTATCCCTATATTCCATCTCCTACAGGCTTTTGAGGGGAAGATCTATGCCTTGCATACAAGGCAATGTCAGACCCCACTCTGGTGGATCTCCTGCATATCCACAACACAAACAGTACCATAGTTATCTGTTCTGAAGACTTTAACCTTGCCTATGACATAAATAGGACCTGCTGGAAAGGCAGGTATGTATCCCAGAGACTACCTCATCTATGGAACAGACTCCTCATTCATGTGAAGTAGAGTGCAACTTGGACAATTGGACAAGGAAAAAGAAATTCATCCCTGGTTTGGCACCTATGTTTCTAATGGACACAGGCAACTTGTAAATAATTCATCTGCCAGTACCCCTCCTTTTAAATGTTTCATCTTCAAAGCCCCTGCTTACACTTATCAAGGGTATCAGAACTTGTCAGAGATTTGGGATGCATGGCTAGGCTTAAAAAGCCCCTTGTGGTCTTTAGCCTTGTAAACACCCATAAACCTATGAATCGATTAAGCAAGAAGCTCAGAATTTTCAGACAAAAGATATACAAAAAGATTAAGGGAGAAATTAGAGGAAAGAAAAATTCTTGCACAAGAAAAACTGTCAAAAACTTCAAATGTAAATTTGTGCTCATTAATATAACAGATTCATGAAAATCATTATATAGACGAAGAAACCTTGGACCATTTGGAAAAAAAGCAACTGAGGAATTTGGAAAATATAAAGAACAAAATCTAGAGATTTTTGAAAGCTACAAAAAAGAAACATGGACATGGGAAAGAAAGAGAGCTCTGATATGGTGCAATATCTATGCAAAGTAGAAAGCCAAATTACTGAATAAAAACAGCTCTAAAGATATTCAAAGGGAAATACAGGAAATACATACATACAACTATTTCAAACATGGGCATTAATGCCCTTCTAGCTTGCCAATATACCAAAACATTTGTTCCCATAATAAATGTCCAGGCTGTTCTTAAAAATATCTAAACTAGTACTTACTTTAATATAATATGTTAGTCTGTTCCATGCGTGAAGCTGCGGTGGTGCAGCGGTAGCGTTGTCACCTCACAGCAAGAGGCTCAACCATTCGATCCTTGGCTGGAGTGCTTTCTGTGTGGAGTCTGCATGTCCTCCTTGCGGTCGAGTGGCGTTCAAAAGACATGCATGAATGGGTGTGCCTTCATTGAAGGTTGGGCATCAGGCTGGCACCTCAGCACCGTAAAAATCTACTGCCAATCATTAGCAGACCGGAGTTCCGCTGTGGCGACCCCTAACCGGGAAAAGCCGAAAGAAGAACAGTCTGTTCCATGCATCAGCTACTCTGTCAGGGAATGAATTAGTACACTTCTCATTCCTATAGAATCTTCTACATATGTTGTCTGATAGTTCTTTGGTACTTTTTGATAACTCCAAACATTCCCAGAGGCAGTTGTCCCTAAATGCCCTATATACCTGAATATCTCCTCTTAGATATATGTAAGAGACACTGTACAAGTTCAGATATTTCAGTCTTTCATAATAACTTAAATTTTCACATCCATGGCTGCCCTTAGTATATTTCCTCTGTACTCTTTCCAGTTTACTCATGCGTGTTTTCTTATAGTGTTTCCATTTATTATTCCATACTGAAGTATGGATCTAATGTAACTAACAATGACCTAATCATTTTTGATTTCCTAGATTTTATAAATCTTTTTATACAGCCCATAGTTCTATAACTGTCATTAACCAATTGGTTGACATGATTAGAAAAACTCATAGGTGGATCTATCCGTATACCTAGGTCTTTAAATGAGTCTAGAGTTTCAATCACTGTGTACTATATTAAATATTCACTTTCAGTTTATGTCTCCCAAATCTCATATGCTTAGTTTTTGATTTATTTATCAGCATATTATTATCTTGTGCCCAAATGGTCAATTTAGTCAAGTTATTTTGCAGACATGCCTTATCTGTAACACATGTAATCAATTTACCCAATTTCAGGTCGTCTGCATATAGACTGTGGAACACCTCAGATAAAAAAGTTAGACCTAAAAGATACAATCTAAACAAATAAGGGTGTAGGACAGAGCCCTGTGGGACACTCTAACTATAACCAAGAATTTCACCTGTCCAATTGCTGTATGATACTTTCCATGTCTGATTTGTAAGCCATGCCACTATCCATGTTATCAGGAGTACATCAATACCTAGTTGTACTTATTTACTGATCAGTGTTTTGTGTATGATCCTGTCAAATGCTGAAGTTAAATCTATATAAACTACATCACAGCAAAAGTTGTCATTCATAGCTGCTATTATATTGTTATAGAACATCATGTTACAGGTGGTAATAGATCTATTTTCAACATATGCATGCTGATATATATCCAAGTCCCAGCCTATCCAGTTCTGACAATAACTTATCCAATATTACCTTCTCCATTATTTTTCCACAGCATGAAAGTAAATTTAAGGGTATATATGATTGTGGGTTTGTCCTGCTCCCCTTTCCCTTAAAGATAGGTTTAATAAGCCCATGTCACCAATTCTGAGGAATCTTCCCATATTTATATTACCTATTAAGTATAATGGTATCATAAGTTCTTGCTGAAGTGTTCTCAGGTCATTGTTACTAATTCCGTCTCCTCCCTGTGGTTTGTTTGGATCCAGTTTGCGCGGTTCTTTTTCAGTATAATCTAATTTGATTCCAGTATCTGGGGTTATCTGGATGTTCCTAGGACAACTTATCAACCCTTTTGTGGAGCCGAATTGTTTTGCATATGATTTTGTAAATATATTTATAATCTGTTGTGTCTGAGAATAAATTTTAGAATTTGCACATAGTTTATCAGTTTGTGTGTCTTTACTCCTTCCACATTGTGTATGTTTCTATAAAAAAGGTTTCCTATTATGTTCAATATCTTTATATAAATTTTCTTCAACATTTTCTTGATCTTGTCTCACACTATGCTTAATCTGTTTGTCCAGCTTGTTTATTTTAGTTTTCAAAGTTTTAGTTTGACCTCTCCTCCATTTCTTATATTTTTTATCTCTCATCTTAATCAGATATCTTGTTCTTATGGAAATATATCCCCCTGATGCTGTATGCCTAGATCCTGATGTTAAACATTTTTTTTTTATTTTTTGCACTCAAACAATTTCTCTTTCAAAACTTTCCACATTCCATCTGCAGTTTTTTCACTGAACACCTCACACCAGTTAGTTTTACATAGTGACTGTTTTGCTTCCATATAATCTGTAATTAACCCAGTTAGTTTTACATACTGACTGTTTTGCTTCCATATAATCTGTAATTAACCTTCTGTGTATTGGTTTAGATTTCAGTTTGGCAGAATTATCTAACAATAAATTAATCTTTATAACCCCATGATCACTGCACATCACCAGTGGTAAAACTTGACTTGAAGTAACAGTAATTTTTTTAGGAACACAAATAATGTCTAGCATGTTCCGTCCCCTGGTAGTTTTTTTTTTTTTTTACAGTCTGAAGCAATTATTGTTCCTAAACATATGTTGTGAATAATTTTCGTGCTAACATTGTTGAATATTATTCCAGTCTGTTTCTGGTAAATTTAAGTCCCCAGCTAATATTATTCTTCCCTCCTGTGTTTCATGCAAGAAATGTATGAATTCCTCTAGGTCATCTGCACTTGACTTTGGTGGTTTATACACTCCAACAATCATTATGTCTTTATTGTCACAGTTACACAATCTATACTATTGGTGTTTTCACTTGGCATGTAATAATCACAGGTCTAATCTCTATCTTTAATCCCTATCATAACACCTCCACCTGATTTTTTGTTAAAATGTCTGTTATAGTAAAAACATTTATACCCTGACAGAAATGGTTTTCAGTCATTGTTCTTTAACCATGTTTCACAAACAATAACAACATCGATTTTGTGGGAACATAGCAAATTTTCCAATAAAAAACTTTATTATTAATGCTCCCAGCATTAACAACCATCAGAGATGCATTAGATGTTGCTGTCTGTGAACTGCTAAATTTTTGACCTGGCAAAAACCCTGCCTGTTTGTTAAATATTGCAAAATATCTGTGGCAAAATTTCTCTTCCCTGATCTTGACAAATGCACGCCATCCTGTCTGAACACATGTATGCCCAAAACTAGGCTTGGATGCTGTATACATTTCCATTTTTTTTTAAAAACAGGACATTTTTCCAAGTAGGTATTTACCCCAAAAATCTTTTAATTCATGGTAACACCAAGATATGGATGATTTCACAATACAAAAATAAGATCGCAAAGGGGAATGTAGAACAGAAGATTAGTAAAGAAGAGGTTAAAAAAATAGAAGCCAAAGTTATGGAATACTTGCGAAGTGAAGGATTTCATGCAGAAAAGTCTAACTCTGATAATATTACAGCATGATAGAATAATAAGTCCCCAAATTAAGGAGAAACCAGTAGAGCGGGAAGCATCTGATCAGTTGCCATTTGAAGATACTTTGGAGCCTTCAGTAGAAGCCAGTACAAAGTAAAACAGTTCAGCTGGAGTTGCACAGCAGGGGAACAGAACAGGAAACTGTGGCGACTCTGGTGCAGTGTTGTGGATTGATACACCAGTGAGTTGCCATATGAAAGAGAAATGGGTGACACATGATGAAGCTGGAGAGAATATGACACAGGAAGATGTTCTGGATCTTTCTGTAGAATGCCTGCAGGAAATGGAGAACAAAGAATATGCCCTTTGTTTAGAAGCAAATGATCTAAGGGAAGAGTTGCTTGATTTAATAGAGATAGATAGACATATTAGGATCAATGAAAAAAATAGATTACAGAAAGTCAGCTAGACCCAAAATGTTAGAAACATGAAAATTAGGAGGAACAAGTACCCCAAGACTGCATAAAGCAGCAACCAAACAATTCACTGGATAGGACACTTGGAGGCACCAGTTGTACAAAATAAGCAATATGGGACTTCTCACACCAAAATTTTACTAACGCTCAACTAAATCACCATATTTTCATCCTTAAACAACAGGACTTCATCTGATACTAAATTCCTTTAAAATTACACTCTTAAATATCCCATTTCCATCACCAGTGTAATAAAATGATTAACCAAGGAACTAATCCAACATTTACATTCTGTAGCTTGCCCTAGATATAATTTAGTGTAACAAAGAACATTTATACTTGTAACAAATAACCTATGCAATAAATTAAAGCATATAGTGTTAAAAAGACAGAATGGTGGGGAGCAATAAGTAAAACTTTTAAAAATACATATCAAAAAATAAAACTTTTAAAAAGCTTAACAATATTTAAATATTATGTCCTGACTCCTAAAAGGTAACTTAATCAGTCCTTTGACAACTACGCCATCTAGCGGCTGCAGTATAAATGAATTATATGATTCAAATGAATACCATTCCATCATAGGAAATGCAAAACAATTTTTTCCAAAAAGTTTTCAGATGAAATCTATACACTTTTTAAATTATATTAAAATGTAAAATGTAAATAAAATAAAATATATAGAATAATAGGGGCATGTTTGCCACGTAATAATAAAAATGTAATCCTAAAGTCTAGCGATTCTTAATTTTAAAACAGGGGCCAGGGATTTCATTTAAACCAAGTGGTCTATTGGCCTCTAAAATCAGTTGCCAGTAGACCTCCCTATATTCTAATTTAGTCTCCCGTGAACCCCCTCTTGCATCCCGAGCTACTTCTTCTAAAACAAAGATGCTAAAACCAGCCTATTTGCATTGTAGTGTATGTTTGCATGATACATTCTTTGTATCTTTCCTCTACACATCATAAGGATGTTCATATACTCTCTTTTTAAGTTTGCATGTTGTTTTTCCTGTGTATAAAGTGTCTCAACCCTTACACTCAACAAAATAATATACCCCTGCAGTATTTGGGGTCCATTGCCATCATGGTAATAGAAACCCAAAACCCTTGGAGAAATTAAACCGTGAGACTATACATTAGAAAGTTAATGTTCATGGGTAGCTCTACAAGAAAATGCTTCTGTGTATGGTTCATAGGTAAGTAGTTGGTTAGCTGCCCTTGTGGGCCATTTACTCCTGACAGTTTCCTTTTTGTGCTCAAAATAACCTATCCCATTTGGCTATAGATTGGCCTTACCCATCCCATGGTCACTAATTATATATTACCCCTAATGGGAATAACTGGGATCATACCACAGATAATTTGAGGGGACCCATGCATGGGATAAAGCATTTAGGCGCTGCAGCTGTGCATTAGTAGTACAGGGGGCAGTCCTGGGTAAACTTTCTCTTTCCTATACATAACTAATTGTTATAGAAAAACTGAATGTAAAAAGTCCATAATTGTGTTGCTCTCTTTTGAAGATGGAGTATTGTATTTAGAAATTCTTTACCGAAAACTGAATAATGTAATTTATGGAAATTCATCACTAATAGAACCATGTGCCGGTTTCACCTCACCATTTTTATTGCTTAGAGATAGACTATGAACTGGATGTTGCTGTTGCCATTTCTAGGAACTGGGACTGCACTTGTATAAGTGGAAGACTTTTATCATTTCTTTTGAAACAACTTTATTATATTTTACATAACCTTTTATCAGTTTTGTCATACAGGCAGCTTTTTATCTTGTTTTATTTTTCACCTTCATAGCTTGCAGTGCCCTCTTCACTCTGTCTGTATGCAGCAGAACCAAAGAGCTTGACAGCTCTTTACCTGAACTAACTGCTTATTATAACTGCCACCCCAAATGTATTATGTCATATATTTCTCACTGCATACAGGTGTGTCTATATATGAGTATATTTCTTGTATGCTAACTGGTGCTTTAAATAATTACATACTTGAATGCTGTATGTATTAAAGTGGGATGGTTACCTTCAGTTTTCAGGAACCAGATCTGAAAGGATTTTATTGACTCCCTGCTAGTTTTCCTGGTTTCACACTTCCCAAGGCTGTGTGCCTTCTGAATGCCTTACTGCTCCTCATTTTATTATATGAATACTTACTAAATATATTGTGCAATATACCTTTATTACCTCCCTGTTTACTGATAGTGCCTTGGTACTAAGGTTGTGTATATTTCTGGGCCATCTTTATGGACTTACACATTTGCTTAGATTTACCTGAACTTTGAGTCAGCTGACTTGCCATTCTGTTCTAACTGTAAAGCATCTACCTGCCTTGTAAAACTTTCTTTTGCATTTAATCAGTTTGTGCTGCCTGTCTGCATGCAGAGCATCCTATTTCCTACATTATTTGGGGATTCTGTAAGGCATAAGTACATCCCCTGATGTCTGAGTCCTTGCTAGCACCACTGTTCTTTCTTTCCTTCTGTACCCTACTAACCTTCCCCTAGGTACAAGAAATAGCAAAGTTTTAAACCAGTTAACTGTCAACTCACTCTAAAAAGTTTCTCTGCCCATGCAGTTTATCCACTCTCTTCGAACAATGTAGTCTGGTACTTGGCCCACCATCCTGTCTTACAGCTTTAACTGCCTGCATTCCTGTTTGCTGTTATCTCTGTTTAACCTCTCGTTCTACACTACTTTCCTCCTCATCAATTCTCGACTTCCTACTTGTATGTTTTTGGCCCCTCACCCCAGTGCACTCCCAACACGATCAGGCACAGTTCATACCATTATGAGTACTTTTACTTGTCCCCTGTATCTACTTCTGGCTGTCATTCTCTAGTTCAATTACAAAATTATTTGTTTGTTTGCCTTATTTAGTTCATGCTTGTGCCTGCTTCATTATCCATGGAAAGAATGGTGCTTAATCCTGCCTCCCAATCACAATAATCCACTTGTCATACATCCAAGCATCATTTCCCACCTCATCTTCACTGTCTTTTCCATGGTGCTCTCATTTCTGCTTCAGTGTATACTCTGTCTTCTTCCTTCCCCGTGATCCTCTGTCCTCTTCCATTCTTTTATCGTTTTATCACTCACCTGTATGGACCTTTAATGCACTCCAGCTAGGCACAGAACTATACCTACCCTTCTTATCTGTCCTCACCATTCTCCAGTCCTATTACACTTGGTGGTACAACTGTGTATGCTCATGTTGAGACAGAGAAAGGTCTTAGGCTAGTTGCCCCCTTCATTCCCCCCTCGCCATTATTGCCTCCACTTACTCTTCCATTTATTTCTCCTCATGGTAGGATGTCTCATACCAAACTTTGGCTTTGCTGCTTTCCATTCCTGTGGCTCATATATCCAGGGAGATAATATGGGAAATCACCATGCCTGGTGCACAATAAAACTCAGCATGAATGCTGTAGAGGCACACACTGACTTGGCCAAACTGGCATGAGGTTTGCTCATTGATTAAATCAAAGCCTTTAATTAGACTTAGTTTCACTTTTCCTTGTTGAGTTCTCCAAGTGTGACCTCAGTCCTGCTTGGATTGCTTAGCTGTTGGAGTATTATTGCTTAGTACTGGTTGTAGTTCCATCTATTTCCAGATCATCTTGGATGGCCTCTGATGTCCCCCAAGGATGCCCTCCTGGGCTTTTGCTATTTATCTTACCATTTGATTACATTGAGCTGCACCCCCTTTTGTCTGATGATCTAGTCCTGCTCAGATCTGCTCATCCTACATCCAATTTCTATGGCAAACCAGTGTTACTTTTCTGATGCAGATTCAGATACATTTCACAAAGATTAAGGCACTAATGCTACACTAAAGATGGCTGCTGTTAACTGGAATGTTGAAGCTCCAGTAAGGATGGAAGTAACTGATGGTGTCTCACTATTCAAAATACTTTGATTTGTGGTTTGATCTTACCCTCTACTTTCCACATTGTACTGCCTAAAGTCAGAAGAGTATAGCAGTGTAATATAATTAAATGATACCTTTAATATCTTACAGTCCTCTGAAACTAAGCTTTCCTTTCATAATGGAGTTTTTCATCTGAGTCATTGCAGTATGCTACCCCTACAAAGGCTAGACAGTCTTCTGAATATAATTTTACAGATTAACTTTGTTCTCACTATATCATTAGCACCTTTGCCACAAATGATTCATGGTTCACTGGCTGTTCATGGAGGAACAAGTCATTTCATCTACTTGATTTTTTTTTTGATTTACATGCTGTTAAGCTTAGGTTACTGCTGGTCTTCACTGATTTTACAACATGCTGAGACTTCTGCAGTCTTTCTTTTGTCTGTCCTCTCTATGTCATTTAACTTACAAACTCACTGCTGGCAGTTGGGCATTTTTCCATCACTGCCCCCCCAGTTTGGAACATTATCTCATATTCCATTTAGTCTCAGCTGCCATCTTTTATTTGACTAAAATACTAACTGAATTATCCACCTTTTTTAGTTCATTAAATTTCCTGAGCTTTTTTTGGTCTAGAGCTGCTAAACTGACAGCATCTAGAAAATTTTCAGTACCTTTTCAAATCTTATTTTCTGCTTCATTTTATACCCCCAGCCTACTTTGCCTCTTGACACTCCTGCCCCCATTGCTACTATGTTATTACCCCTGCTGCTTACATCATGGATGGCAAATTCTTTTGACACACTGTTTTTTGATGATGGCATCTCTGTATCTTTAAAGCACTGAGTGATTTAACCCTTTCACCCCTGTTCCTGGCTTTTGCTCACTACCAGACTTTTGTACATACTCTATTATATATATATATATATATATATATATATATATATATATATATACCCACCACCCCCATAAATTAAATATATGAACTCCGCGATCGCACTACAGTGGGGTTAGGAAATTAACCTTTTCTCCACTGTAGTGCGATCTTGGAGTTGGTATATTTAATTTACGGGGAGGGGTGGGGGTGGAGCCCCCCACTTGTGGGGTGCAGGGGGGCTTGCTCGCCTGCAGAAACGTTGTAAACAGTGTGTGGGATGTTATTTATAGTTGCTTTGTAGTTTTCAGTGTTTTGAGATTCAATGTTATGACTTTTAGATGTTTTGAGGTTTAGATGTTATGGTCTTGATGTTTTGAGTTTAGATGTTATGATCATTCGATGTTTTGAGTTTAGATGTTATGAGGAGTAGATGTTTTGATAGGTAACTATATATATATATATATATATATATATATATACATACATATATATATATATATATATATATATATATATATATATATATATATATATAAATTAGGCATGCTGTGTGCATGGCACGGTTACAGCCAGGATGCTTGCGCATGTAAATAAGCAACAACGCAATCTCTTGACCTGCACCAGGACATCTGGGTGGGCAGTCTAGATACTGTACACTGCAAGACACTTAAGGTGTTAACTGAATACCTTATTGATGATACATAGTTAGGAATAAAAACCCCTCTAGTAGCAGGTCAGTTATATGCAGCTACTCCTTAACTGTGTCAAAATATTTTTGTGTATAGTAGTATTTTTCACTGAAATAATTCATTTCTGTATAATGCATTCCTACATTGTTTTAATGTATTTTTGTGATATTCAAATTTACAAATCTTGGGAAGCTGCTAAAAATGGTCGATTTTTGTCAGTCAACCTATGCAGTCAGGAAATGTCTTAATAAAAATACCTGTCTAAATAAATAAATACTACAAAGGTACAAGGCCTAAACAATATGTCCTGCATAGAATGACTGTTACGAAGGCTGAGTGTACGTATTACTGCAACATTTAATCAAAAGTCGACATGATCAATACTGACGTGCATGAACTTAATACCGAACACTGAAACTCCTTACTGCTTCACCCCAGGAATATGCATATAACATGGGTCTGGAAGGGGTCAAGTTTGGACAGTTGTTAATGATGGTATTTGACATTCCGACGGTCGATATGCAAGAATTGCACAACTGGACCTGACCTTCGGAGCTGCGAGTTTGTCATGATAAACCATGTCTGGCATAAAATGCATCCGCTGACCCAGTACTGATGGATTTACTGCACATTAGCAAGTCAAATGGCATCAGAAACTTCTGCAACAGTAAGAGAACAGTTTGGGGGGATAGGTATATCTCACAGATACTGCTGCTCTGAACAGACTCCCCATCCACATAAAATCATAGCTCATCCCTGCCACATTCAAGTGCAGCTTGGATCTGTACATTGGAAACTGAAAATGTACCCCCTTACTGTCCCCTAAACTACTAATGAACAGAATCAACACCTAAATGCTTTATCTCATGTATGGGTCCCCTTAAATTATCTATGGCAAGATCTCAGTTATTCTCACTTGAGGTAATATATAATTATTGACTATTGGATCGGTTGGATCGGTAGGGCCAATCTAACATCAAATTAATAGGTTCATTTAAGCAGTGAAAGGGAAACTGGTTAGACTTAAAATGTCCTGCAAGGGCAGCTAGCTTACTACTTACCTATGAACCTATATGTATATGTATATGTATATGTATATGTATATACATATCTCATTTACAGCTGATTCTTCATTTCTAATAAGTGTCTTTAAGATGTTAAAACATTTGCTGCACATTTTTAACTAAAGGAAAATATCCTGTAATTCCTTCTCACCAGGCGTGGCCTCTCTTTATGTGAAGTATGAAAGCTCACTGGATCGACAAGAACATGCATCCAATAAGGACGTGATTGAAATCAAGTCAGTGCTTCCTACAGATTATGTCATGCGAATGGTAAGTTACAAAAATATGGAAGTTGATATAACTGCTTCTCTCGTTTTTGTTTGAATATCAGTTCTTCCAGTAATGGGAGTACTTAATACTTTCATGTTTCATTTCTCTATTTCTATTTCCTTATACAGAAGGCATTTCACTGAATCAGCATATCATCAATGCACTGCTAAATAGGCTTTAAGGCACTTGCTTGGATCACCCAAGCTTCAGTCACAGTTACTTCAGCATAGTAGCACGAGCTGACAGTAGTGTATGTTTGGCTGCTTGTTTCATGATGGAGCGAGGTTGTAATACTTGCATGAAAGTGAGTTGGAATGATCCAACGTCAGTTTATCATAGAGAAAGCGTGAGACAGATGTTAAATTAACTGTCAGTGGCTGCTGTTTCTCAGAAGTGTAGTGATCTTAGAGTGAAACGTAAAGGGGTATGATGGGTGACGCCCCTGCATGGGAGGTACCAGTGGGCTTTGATTCGAGACAGTAGCACACTTGAGATTTTAGTTTTTACCCACTTGTGCTCTCACTGCAGCGAGCTGGTGTGCCTGTTGAGGGCTGCTGCTGGAATTCAGTAACATCTCTCAGCCCATTTCTTCTGTCATTAGTCAGTGTTTAGTAATGGCTTGTATTGTTGTATGACATGGTTTGTCACAGAGACTGAGTGAGTGCATGAATGCTTTGAAAGTGGCTGATCTATGTACACATTCAGGCGAAGTCACTGCACCTACACAGAAAGCCTTGCAGCTGTAGGGAGGTCATGCTGTCCACTTACTTCTTATGAATCTCCCCTACACACTCACCCACACAGATGCATGCATGCACACAAACACAAGAAAAGCAGTACAAATATTCCATTATTTAGTCTCCATTTCTGGTTTGTATCCTTTACTTATACCTCCATCAAGTGTAACTCTTTACTAACCATCCTTCCCTTATCCCCTTCCTCTAGGGAATTGCTTTGTCACAAAGGTTATTAGAACTGTCCTAGTAACAAATCCCTGTTTACTCCACATCCCTGACCATTTAATTTGTTAGCTAGGAAGGTGAACTGGACATCTTGGACCCTTCTCATTCATGATCCAGCCACAGGGGCAAAGGTAAATTCAACATATACAAGGACAATTTAAGATAGCCAGTAAAATTACATATTTTCCAAAAGTGGGAGGAAACTGTAGTACCTTCAGGGGAAAAAACACATGCTGACATGATGAGAACATGCAAAACTCCACACATATAATGACTGGACATATAAATTAAATCTGATACCCCTGAGTTAAGTAGAGCTCTTAACATGAAGCCATGTATCCCTAGAAATAGCTGAAGCTCCCTTACACTGCAAGGTAGCTCTTCATTTCTATAATTAACTATGTTATAAATGTAGTGTTTACTAAAAGTGCTGTTTGATTTTGTTATTTTCCTGGAGACGTTTACTGAACACACCTTGCCCTTATGACTTTCTTCTTTCTCTTACTCTCTGAACTGTAACTTATATATAGGGCATTTACATCTAGTTCATATGCATCCCTTATTTATGGATGACCTCTGTCTCCCATGTATATGCCACTTACCCTTAGACATCTAGACAACTTCTTTAGCCAGTTTAACATCTGTTAATTAGTTTTGCTTACTCTTTAAGTACATCTGGTATACAATACCTTAAAATGTGCTTTGAGTGAAATTGTTAGTACTATGGCTAAGTGTACTTGTACTGTCTCTTACTATATAAGCAAGTAGGAATAGAAAACCCTGGCCTGTTGAGGTCATCCAGATATTGAAGTCACCTCTTCACACAGTACCCACTTCTGCACTTTTGTCACATTATGAAAAATAAAATGAAAGGGAAATACTGTTGAAAATGGCTGTGTCTGATTTGTAAAACATTCTATCAGCCCGAAATGACAGAAAGTAAAAGTATTCCATTTAAAAATCAGCAGAGAAACTGATGTTACAAATGCAAAGGATGTATTCTTTCATGCTATGGCAAATTGCAGCAAAGGATGTACAGTTTAACAGTAGTCTTAAACTTCTCAGGTATAAATAGGAAGTCCAACAAGATTATTATTATAATCAGTGCTAGGCTCTGCGAAACACTGTATTTGGAGAAACAAGAGCATAATACTTTAATTCTAATACTTAGACATCGAAACGTTTTTCTTAAGCTTGCATGCTGCATACAGAAAGGCATGCACCACATTTAACATGCATCCCTTTATTCAGATGACATATATATGGACTTTCAACATGTTATCAGTACTAGAAACATCTTTGAAGAAATATTGTTGTATATTGTTTCTGCTTTGGGACTTTTGGAAGAGTGTTAATGTGGCATATTGCTCTTTTAGCATCCACACTTCATACTTACTGCCCTTGCTTTGTCGATTCTTTTTCTTACCAAGGAAGACTACAGTCATTGTCTTCCAGTTATGACAGATGTCTAGTTGTTTTTCGAGTTACTGTCCCTGCTTCCTTGGCATGTACTTCCACTGTGAATTTAATAAGTGAGGAGACTAGCAGTCAGTCTAGCTGCCATCTGTGTTGTAACTGTTTCAGTTTTCCTGTTTTATGTTTATGTTTAATTGCCTCTTCAGGTTGTAGCATGTCTACACTGTGTTTCGTCTGGTATAGATACATCATTTAAGTATGTTTGTTGTACACTGTTAGCACTACTGTCAGCTATTTGCTTCATGCAAGTAGCAGCCTCAGCTCTATCAAAAGTTGGATCATTGAGTTCTTTCTTTTCTTTTTTGTGAAAGTTGCCCAGTATGGCCTTGATTGGTTTAACCTTTATTATTTTAGTACATACTGAGTCAGGAACCATGAACCACTGACCTATCTTAATTATTTACTATGTTTTTCTTGAAAGAGCTGTCAGAAAAAAAAATACCAGTTCTGTCTGTTTTTTTTTTGTCTGGATTTTGAAT
This sequence comes from Protopterus annectens, assembly GCF_019279795.1. Lineage (NCBI taxonomy): Eukaryota > Metazoa > Chordata > Ceratodontiformes > Protopteridae > Protopterus > Protopterus annectens. Next base: position 1,840,839,753 of record NC_056741.1, read on the forward strand.
ACACAAACACTGCATTATTCCTTTTTGATCTTATACCTCTGACATGACATATTAATGTAAAGATGGTTTGCAAAAACATTAAAAGTTCCAGATTGTGGCAGAAAGCTTTCCCCAAACCAAAGGGATTAACTGTTTCTAAATTATAGGAGGTGGTGGAATCTGGTTGAGACTGTTGTGTAAGTATTTGTAATTTTTGTTTTGATTTGTTGCTTTTATTTACTGTTGTTGTATTATAGTGTTAATGCAGTGTTTTTTTATGTTTTCAATGTTTTGGGTGTGTGCAGAAAGTAAATACCATGTTTCTTTTCCTGAGGCTAAAGAGTTAATTTCTAAATTATTTAAGGACATGGGGGCAAGCCTTTTTATTTAAGGAAAGGAAATAGGTCAAGGTTTTCTTGAAAAAAACTAACAGAAAAGACTGCTGTACATTTCTGAATCAATCTTGGTTTGTATTTTAGATATTATTTTTTCCCTATTATTGTTTTTACTTTTGTTTAATAAAGTGGTACTCCTATTTAATGTTGTATTTTTTAGAATTATAAATGTACTATGCTAGATTACTGTTTATGGTCATTTGAAGGTGAAGTTTTTTTTTTAAATAAAGGAAAAACAAACTTACACTTGGTTTTTCCAAATAGCAGTGTCAAAAGTGGACATAATTTTTATTTTGTAGCTGCACTGATCACTGTGCCATATTCACTTGAGAGGATAGTGCCAGATGTATAAGGGCTGTTCTGGTTGGAATATCTACCTACTATTTATGTTTTTCACTGCAAAGTAGCTGCCATTGTGTAGGTTATAGTATGCAATCTTAACAGATGTTTCCTATGAGTTCATATATCAGTGTAAAATTCTGATAGTCATGGAGATGTTGTTTGGCAAACAAGAAATTCGTTTTTTAATGGAATTATAAAACAACAGTTGCATACTGAGTGTTGCATGAGTGTAGTGTGAGCAATGATTTTTTTCTGGCATTCAGGACTGACTGTGTTATAAGCTTGCAATAATTTACAAGTGTTGACTCATAACTGCTCACTTTTGCTATTTAGAATACACCTTGCAACAATTTTTCCCCAAATGGCACCATGACTTCATGCATATGATTATAAGATAAAGACAGTCATAGTATTTTTCTGCAAACCCCATTTGTGCACCCTTCTTTGTAGATGACATTTTATAACAAACATAAAGTTCTTGAATGTAGTGATGATAATACAACCATACTGAAAATATGGGCCATGGCTAATGATTGCTGCCATTGTAGCATGATTCAGTCAGTTTAAGAAACTGCAAATCTCATTATTCTAACCTAATATTTACAATGTAGATGCAATGCAAAATGGTTAAGGTATTTGCATCCCATGCACAAGGTACAAAGGTTTGATCCTGACCTCTAAACAGTGCCTGTTTGGAGTTTGCATATTCTCCCTGTGTCTCTCTCTGGGGTTCCTCCCACCTCCAAAAAACATGTTGAGTGCTTCTATCTCAAACTCACCAAAAAATGTAGCTGTGGGCAGCATATGGGGAATAGTTGCATAGACCAACTACTTTGGCCATCTACTGTCATGTGCAGTATTCTCAGGACAGAACACGGATCTCAGACTGCATGCTGTGGTAGGGCTAGACACACAATTTTGTTATGTTGACTAATGTTACCCAGTGGACATGGGTATTTGCTGGTGACAAGTGGGTTGAGGACCTCACCTATGCTAGGGACCCATGCTAATGGTGGTGGGGAGGGTGTGAATGTGCCTCTACTGGCAAGTGTGTGCCTGCCATAAAGTACAGCAGCCCTGGGTCAATAAGCTATTGTCCAGTTGTCTAGCCTGGGTTACCTGGGATTATACTATTCATAGGTTCATAGGTTCATAGGTGTGTACTGGGCTAATGGCCCTGGAGCCTTTACAAGCTTAGCCCATAGGATTACCCTGGCATTGTGCCACCCGACCTTAGTTCCCAGTGCCTCTGCTTGACATGTATGGGAAGTCTATTCCAGAGCATGGGCAGTCTCTGGGTTATTAATCTGTCCCTCCAGCATGTTTTGTTGATTGGGGTAATGAGGTTGAGGTCTCTGGAGCATGTGGTGCGGAGTGATTGGGATTTCTTTAGCTGTAGCACTTCTAACAGTGCTGGGTCGACATCGCTTTGTAAGTCAAGCAGAGATCGCCTCTAAGTAGGCGATATGAGACAGAGAATAGTTGGACTTTTTTGAGTTTGTTCATATAGGACAAGTGTTTAAGGCCTAGGATCCTCTTTGTGAGGTACTTTTGTGGCCTCTTCAGTTGTTGTAGGTGTCTAGTGAGGTCCATACCAAATGAGGCATTGCACTTGATGATTGGCCTAATGAGGGTAGAGTAGAGGGAGACAATGACCTCTTTCTTCCCGGATGCAAAACCCTTAGTAATGAGATGTGCCACATAGAAGGACACTCTGACCACAGTGGCAATGTAGTGGTCAAAAGAGAGGCTGCTGTCAAACTGTGTTCCCAGATCTCTTATAACTCCTTCTATGTTTAGTGGACTACCATCAATGTGGTAATTCAAGGGAACTGGGTTTTTCCCAAGGGGGATGATGGCACATTTTTTGGCATTGAGCTTAAGGCCATGGTTCTGACACCAGTCGCTGGTCTCAGTGAGACCTATTTGTAGGATGTCAAAATCACTTGGGGAGTTAATAATAGCTCCCGACTTGCAATCGTCTGTGAACTTTGTCAGCCAGAGTCCCTTCGTGTTGGCCTGGACTTCAGAGAAGTAGATACCAAACAGGAGAGGACCCAAGACCAAACCCTGTGGGACTCCACTCATGACTGGTCTGCAGTCCGACTTGGAGTCAGCTACTTTCACACTGTGGGTTCTATCTGTGAGCCAGTTTGCAACCCACTTAGTGATATAGGGGTTGATGCCTAGCTCAGTGAGTTTTTCTATGATTCCTGAGAGGGGAATGGTATCAAAGGTCTTGGCCAGATCAAGGTAGGCTGTATGAACCACCTTGCCTTCATCCACAGCTCTGATGACTGACTCAAAGAAGTTGACCAAGTTGAGCAGGCATGATCTTCCTTTCACAAAACCAAACTGTGTAGGATCCAGAGTTTGGAGATTCCCAATATCCTTGTTTATTAGGTAGGTCCATGATGAATCGTTTCATAGGTTTGCATATCAGACTTGTCAGGTTAATGGTGCGATAGTTCCCAGGGTCTGTAGTCACTCCTCCTTTGTGGAGAGAGATGACTGCTGCAGTGCACCATTTCATAGGGACAAAGCCTGAGGTGAGGCTTTGATTGAACAGGGCACACAAGTGAGGTGCCAGTGCATTCTGTAGTTCATGTAGAACACAGCCAGGGATATTGTCAGGTGCTATAGAAGCTATATCCCTGGCCTTGGACAGTGCTGTTTTAACCTGTGCACCAGTAATACTGGGTGCCTGGCAATCTACTGGTATTGTGATTGGTCCTTTAGGAGGGGGGAGAGAGGGGTAAAGTTGGCACTGGATCTGTCGGCCAGTATATTGGCAATATCTGTTGGCTCGGTATAGGAGGTACCATTGTGCAGTAGGTCAGAGCAAATCTGGGTATTGCCGTGGAGATTCTTTATATAACTATAGAAGGCCTTGTGGTTGTCTTTACTATCTACTGCAATTCTATTTTCATAGCTAACTTTAAAGGATTTAGTGAGGGATCTCAACTTTTTGTTGAGACTGATAAGGGAGTTTTTCCAGTCTTTGGACTTCACCTTATTCCACATTAGTTTCCTCCTTCTGTTGTAGAGTTTGTTTATGGCAGGGGACTACCAGATTGGCTTTCTTTTTTTGGAGGAGAGCATCTTGGTTCTATTTGGTATGGCGAGATCGATGCATTTGTGTACGTGTTTGTACAGTGCATTGGTGGATGTCTTGGCAGTCATGCAAATATTCTCCATTTGCATGGATGCCGTGAAGTTAGCCACCTCTATTTTTTAGGAGCCCAAAGTTAGCTTTGGAGAAGTTTTTCATGGTGGTTATCTTTGGCGGGGGGGGGGGGGTGGATTTCCAAGGTGATTATTTTGTGGTCAGATCTAACCAGGGAGGAGCTGACTTTTGGTGTAGAGCAATGGTCAACCATGTTAGTAATGACCAGATCAAGGATGTTGCTACCTCTAAGGGGAAAGAATGTAAAACAAATCAACCTGACAAACATGAACTAAAAATTCCTTCACTTGATGTAGGTTCACTGACAGGACGCAGCTTGGAAGTGGATGATCATGATAGTATGGAGGAGGCTGGACATCCTTTGTATCCAAGTGACAAGATGGAAGGGCAGTGCAGCAAAGTCACTTGGCTTGGGATCCAGAGTCTACTACTCAGAAAGAGGATAGGTTAGAAATGGTGTGAGAATTGTTGTGAGAGAGAGGTTTCAGAAGGCAGTGAGGGATGTCATAAGAACTAATGACAGGTTCATGGCATTCAGACTGCAGTGCAATGATAGAGCAGTATTCATACTCTCAGCTTACACCCCACAGCAGAGTGGTTGTGATAATGAGGAAAAAATGCATTCAGTCAGTAGTTGTGGGACCTACTGCAGGACAACATGAATTGGTGTTGATAATGGGTGACTTGATTGCACATATTGGGACAGACAGAATAGGATATGAGCTGCTTCACTCATGAGGACTGCCTGGGTCCACATGAGTGAGGCAACAGAATAAAGAAGGAGAGGCCATTCTACACTTCTGTCGGGCAAATGGCTTGATAGTAGCCAACACATGGTTCAGAAAGAGAGATAGTTAGAAGATCACATACTTGCAACGCAGGTAGATGTCCCCTAGTAAGGAAAGGGCACAGGAGCTAGAGATGAGGAAAAAGGAAACAAACACAAGCTAAAGTTCCAAAAACATAAAGGATGACAGGCTGTCCAGAACACAAATCTATGTTTATTTTAAATATTAAAACACACCATTAAGCACTTTTGGCATCCAATTATGACTTCATCAGAATCTTGAATGACGTAAGCCCTTAATGGTGTGTTTTAATATTTAAAATAAATGTGGGTTTGTGTTCTGGACAGCCTGTTGCCCTTTATGTTTTTGGAGTTTTAGATGAGGAAAGAGTCTAACTGGGCATTCCTAGACTTGGAGAAAGCATATGACAAGGTCCCAAGAAAGCTGATTTGGGCAGTACTGCAGTGGTTTCTAGTCCCAGAAACATTGGTAGAGTTAGTGCAGGCTATGTATAAGGACTCAATGACTCGAGTACAAACAGTGTTTGTTCTCACAGAGGGGTTGCCACTGGGAGTCGGTGTGCATCAGGGTTCATCTCTGAGCCCATTGTTGTTCATACTGATGATAGACTACTTTAGCAAACAGGTTGGAGGGGACATATCAACAAAGCTGCTGTATGCAGATGATGTGGCATTACAAGCAGACTCTGAGCAAGAACTTCAGCAAAGGATAGGGGAATGGAAGACAGTGGTAATTGTGTAAATCAGAAGAAGATGAGAATTGAAATAGAAAGGAAGATAGTGGAACAGGTTAACAGCTTCAAGTACTGGGAGGGGCGGTTGAAGAGACAGGAAGTCTGAATGAAAAGGTGAATGCTAGTATCAGAAGGGCTGCAGCCAACTGGCATAGAGTGTCAGGTATAGTATATGACAGAAGAATGCCAAAGAAGCTGAAAAGCAAAGTGTACAAAACAGTGGTGCGATCAGTACTTCTGTATGGTACAGAAACCTGGGAAGCAAAGGCAGAGCAGATGAGGAAACTAGAGGTGATGGAAATGAAATGCCTGAGAATGGTGGTAGGATGCACACTGTGGGATAGATGAAGAAATGAGGACATAAGAGCAGAAGCCAAAGTAGTTCCAATTACACAGAAGATTAAACAGAACAGATTACTGTGGTTAGGACACATGCAGAAAAGCAGAAGACAGTCTGGTGAAAAAGATCTTGGACAGAGAGGAAGACGGAAGGAGGAAACAAAGGCATCCAGCAAAGAAGTAGATGGATTGCATAACAGAAGATCTGTGACAGTCAGGCATGAGTGTCAAAGGAGGCGGGAGTGTGGCATTGAACTGAGAGAGATGGCGACAGTTAACACGACACCCCGACTCCATGTAGAAAATGGGGGTTAATGAAGATGATGATGATGATTTACAATGTAATTTTTTAATCAACTCAATGCACTTATTTATTTATTTTGTTTACATTTATTAACTGGGGAAGTGCAACTAGGATGTTTTACTTTCAGTGGGATTTCATGAAGACAACCTCAATACAATAAACATCTGCAAGAAAAAATACAGCAAACATTGTACATTTAAATAATGTACAGGACATAATTCAACTAATGCACATGTCATAACTCTAAGTATAATAACATAAGAAATTAGCATACACACTTGTGTTACATAAGGTACATTTTCTAAAACAGATATTGATACAAATTAGTTGATGTCATATTTCCTCTACAGTTTTTGTTTACCCTGATGATAATTTAAAACAATTTGTATCTGCTGCTTCTCATATGGTGCTCAGTATTGAAGTCCTTGACTACTGACTGTGCGGTAGTGATTAGGACGGGTATATCCCTAGCTATGACCGAAGTGACCAAAGTTTGATTAGTGATGTTGTCATTTGGCATCACAGGAGGTGAGGATGAGTGTGCCCTATCTTGGGAGGGGAGGAAAGTGTCATGGACAAAGATGACATGATGCGCCTGTTCTGTTGACACAGCTTCTATTAGAGGGCAGAGACATGTCAAGATGCTGGGAGCTGGTGCAGGAAGGAGGTAGATGTGATCACCCAAGGAGTTCACAGCACCCTTTGGTGCATGTGAAGAAGCACACAGGGATGAGGAAAAGGGCTTAGGTGGCCCTTGCACTGATGCAAGTACTTACATCACCATCAGCGAAGAGATTAGCTTATTTATATAAAAAAACACTCTCATGGTTGAGGTGCTGGTGAGGGTACAAGAAGCACCAGCATCTGCCTGCAAGACCCCCCCAAATGGCACTCACCCCAGTGTGTATGGGAACTCCCCACCACTGGAGAAAAAATGGGCATCCAGTATGAGGGAGGCTTGACAGGTGGCAGGTGTGGGGAGAAAGTACCCCCCAATAAATTCCTGATTTCATTTCTAAAAGCCTTGTATATTTGCTAAAGGAACACTTGGACATTTTTTTAATTGCTCCCAAACATGGTTGTGCTTTGTGGAAATGAAAATGGACCATTGCTGTCACAGACTGAAGTACAGATATCTAGATTTATAATTTACTATCTTTTCTTTTCACTGACTGATGCCTTATTTCCACAGCATTTCTTCCACATCCTTATGGAAAAGACAAAAGACTGGGATTTGGAGAAACTTGAGGCGATTTACTATGACATGAGCCTCTTCATCTCTATGTATGAAAATAACTTCCTGAAGGTTGAACTCGTACAGGCATGTTTATTCAAACATTTTCCTTGTTTAGCTCCCTCTTCCTACTGTCACCTGAAATATTTCCATTATTTGTATTGTAAGTGGTTGTGCCAGCACAGTAGAACTTCTTCACCATTCATTTGGTACTAGAGGAGTTAATGGACAGTCTGTAACATCATGTGTCACCCTCATTTTTTGTTTGTGGAATACATTATGTAGAGATGTTACACAGATTTTTGCTGCACTATTTCAGAAGTAAAAAAGGAGCAGAACCCCAACAGGATTTCCTTATTTCTTTATGTGAATGACAGTTATCCATGTCTGGATCTCTGATGCTGTTGTTGTGTTTTTTAAAGAACACAGCAGTGATATAAGAATAGACACAAGGGTTAGAAGATCAACTGGA